>NC_069499.1:1601158191-1601160691 GCF_027579735.1 Bombina bombina
TAGGACATAATCTCTCTGTTCGGGTGAAATTTCGGTGTACCTTTTCAGAAAATACGAAATGGCCTGCAGGCCACACTCGTGTGGTATGGAGGAGTACAGAGACACCACATCAATGGTAGTCCACTAGTCATCTGGTCAGGTAGTAAAGATCAACTTGACACACTAGTCAATTGGCTCAACATCAATAGCGTTGGTCTACGTTTCACCTTTGAGTGGGACCAGACCAGAATTAATTACTTGGATGTTACCCTCAGTTTTGATGGCGAAACTGGGGGGGTATCCTCAACTCTCTACAGGAAGCCCATCTCCAGGAACACGTTGTTACATGCCAGAAGTAGCCATGCGAGGCATGTATTTAAAGGCATTGCCAAAGGTCAATTCATGCGCATTAAAAGAAACTGTTCCCGGAGAGAGGACTTCCTGAGGGAGAGTGAGGATTTGAAAGTGAGATTACAGGAGAGGGGTTATTCCAAACACCTCATCAATAAGGCCTTTATGGAAGTCTCCGTAATGGATATGAGAGGTAATGGGGGAAAGAAAAGAGAAAACATACTCAGGCATGATACTACCTCCAGAATTAAACCCACTCTAGTGACTGCCTTCTCTAACCAATACGATAAGGTTTGTAAGGTCATTGAAAGGAATTTACCCATACTCCGAGGTGACTTAGTACTGAGACGCATTATGGATGATGGATGTAATTTCATCTATAAACGTAATGTGTCTCTGGGCAACATGCTGTCCCCCAGTATGCTGCCCCAAAAGGAGAGTGGCAGCTCTTGGTTACAAGTTAAGGGAACATACAAATGTGGGAAAAAGACATGTAAGTCATGCGACCACATGGTTGTTTCAAAATCCTTTTCTTCAACCACAACGCTGGAGGTCTTTGACACTAGGGGCTGCATTAAGTGTGGTAGCAGATATGTCATCTACTTAATTGAATGCACCCAGTGCAAAAAGCAATATGTTGGTAGAACGACTAGGCCTGTGGGCAAACGGATTAGAGAGCACCTCTCTTATGTTTCCCAGGAAAGGGCTGTTTCTGCTTTATCCAAACATTTTTTGGATGTACATATGGGAGATGTTGGAACCTTCAGGTGGCGGGCTATCGAGTCTGTGTCCAGACCACCTAGAGGAGGTGATTTACTTCATATCCTCTCTAGGCAAGAGATCTATTGGATCCACAGGCTCGGTAGCCTTGTACCTGAGGGTTTTAACTCAGAATTCGATATTATAAATTTTTGGCATAGATAGTTTCGGACACTATTCAAATTTCACTGGATATATATTTCCTGACACTAATTAGGAGGTTATAACTCACAAATGTACAGCAAATTGTCTGGACTGATAGGCATACATCAGGCTAAGGTGTGGAGGGCATAATAATATTAGGTTGAATAATGTCTAGGTTTAATCTATTAACTATATAGCTCATATTTAATATTTTGAGTGATCAATCATTTATTTGGCTCTAGCCTATATCAAGGTATTTATTTGCACATTTGTATATACATATATATATTTATTTATTATTAATAACCCCTATACGGTTTTATGGATTGCCCATTCTTTAACATAACTATTACATCTATGTTCTAGTGGCTCATCTGGTTTTCTTTGACATTTGCGTTAACAATTATTAATTTATATATTATATTCTATTTTATTCTGTTTTCCCGAATAGGCTCAGTTTATTTATTATAGTATCTAGATATGTATGTATACATTTATGCAATTATTTATGCAATCATTTATTTATTTATTTACCTGTTTAATTAACTATTTATTTATTTACACATTAGAATCATTAATCCTCTTTGCCCTCACCTATAAATGAGACGACTATAATGCCTATAGCCCTCATTTATATGTATATCTTTATATCTTCTTATATCTTAATATTAGTTTATTCATTTGATTCTCCAATGATCATTATTTTTGTACTATATTTGTACCATATTTATCTCTTCCCCCCCCTTTTTTCTTTAAAGCACTGAGTTACAAGTTGTTTTTATGTTAATTCACTATTCCACTCCCAGTAGGGGAGTGGTTAACAGGTATATAAGGTGTGCACTATAGATACCTGTTAACTGTCTATGACTACGGCCACACAGGGCCGAAACCGGTCAGACATTTTCATCTTGTTTCTCTGCTGAGAGTTTTTATATGACCATGTTTTATCCTGCTGAAAAGTTCAAATAAAGGCTTGCTGTTTTTTACCTAAAAGTTGGATATCAAGGGACTTTTTCTTTCCTATCGGTACATACTTTGGATACTTTTTTGTTATATTTCTACTGTGGAGTACAGGGACTCCACTTCCGCCAGCACGTACTAGCCGACACGGATCCCCGGATGATCCCAGCTGATAGGGGAATGTGTGCGTCAAAGAGAGAGGCTGAGTAGTGTTACTTGGGAACGGAAGCTCGTCATTAGCTACTGACACCTGGGATTGCTTCACATGCTCCACAACAGAACCCAGGCACTGGGAGGATTATAGAAG
>NC_069499.1:1601163191-1601168191 GCF_027579735.1 Bombina bombina
ATACTGTATGTGTAATTATATATATATATATATACTTTATGTGTAATTATATATATATAAATATATATATATATATATATATACTGTATGTGTAATTATATATATATATATATATATATACTGTATGTGTAATTATATATATATATATATATATATACTGTATGTGTAATTTTATATATATACTGTATGTGTAATTATATATATATATATACTGTATGAGTAATTATATATATATATATATATATTTCTCCAACATAGGTGTGTCCGGTCCACGGCGTCATCCTTACTTGTGGGATATTCTCTTCCCCAACAGGAAATGGCAAAGAGCCCAGCAAAGCTGGTCACATGATCCCTCCTAGGCTCCGCCTACCCCAGTCATTCTCTTTGCCGTTGTACAGGCAACATCTCCACGGAGATGGCTTAGAGTTTTTTAGTGTTTAACTGTAGTTTTTATTATTCAATCAAGAGTTTGTTATTTTAAAATAGTGCTGGTATGTACTATTTACTCAGAAACAGAAAAGAGATGAAGATTTCTGTTTGTATGAGGAAAATGATTTTAGCACCGTAACTAAAATCCATGGCTGTTCCACACAGGACTGTTGAGAGCAATTAACTTCAGTTGGGGGAACAGTGTGCAGTCTCTTACTGCTTGAGGTATGACACATTCTAACAAGACGATGTAATGCTGGAAGCTGTCATTTTCCCTATGGGATCCGGTAAGCCATGTTTATTAAGATAGTAAATAAGGGCTTCACAAGGGCTTATTAAGACTGTAGACTTTTTCTGGGCTAAATCGATTCATTATTAACACATATTTAGCCTTGAGGAATCATTTAATCTGGGTATTTTGATAAGATTATATCGGCAGGCACTGTTTTAGACACCTTATTCTTTAGGGACTTTCCCTAATCATTGTCAGAGCCTCATTTTCGCGCCGGTATGGCGCACTTGTTTTTGAGAACAGCATGGCATGCAGCTGCATGTGTGTGGAGCTCTGATACATAGAAAAGTCTTTCTGAAGGCATCATTTGGTATCGTATTCCCCTTTGGGCTTGGTTGGGTCTCAGCAAAGCAGATTCCAGGGACTGTAAAGGGGTTAAATATAAAAACGGCTCCGGTTCCGTTATTTTAAGGGTTAAAGCTTCAAAATTTGGCGTGCAATACTTTTAAGGCTTTAAGATACTGTGGTGAAATTTTGGTGAATTTTGAACAATTCCTTCATACTTTTTCGCAATTGCAGTAATAAAGTGTGTTTAGTTTAAAATTTAAAGTGACAGTAACGGTTTTATTTTAAAACGTTTTTTGTGCTTTGTTATCAAGTTTATGCCTGTTTAACATGTCTGAACTACCAGATAGATTGTGTTCTGACTGTGGGGAAACCAAGGTTCCTTCTCGTTTAACTATATGTATTTTATGTCATAAAAAATTTAGTAAAAATGATGCCCAAGATGATTCCTCAAGTGAGGGGAGTAAGCATGGTACTGCATCATCCCCTCCTTCGTCTACACCAGTCTTGCCCATACAGGAGGCCCCTAGTACATCTAGTGCGCCAATACTCCTTACTATGCAACATTTAACGGCTGTAATGGATAATTCTATCAAAAACATTTTAGCCAATATGCCCACTTATCAGCGAAAGCGCGACTGCTCTGTTTTAGAAAATTCTGTAGAGCATGAGAACGCTGATGATATGGTTTCTGAAGGGCCCCTACACCAGTCTGAGGGGGCCAGGGAGGTTTTGTCTGAGGGAGAAATTTCAGATTCAGGAAAAATTTCTCAACAAGCTGAACCTGATGTGATTACTTTTAAATTTAAGTTGGAACATCTCCGCGCTCTGCTTAAAGGAGGTGTTATCCAATTTGGATGATTGTGATTATCTGGTCATTCCAGAACCACTATGTAAAATGGAAAAGTTCTTAGAGGCCCCGGGGCCCCCCGAAGCTTTTCCTATATCCAAGCGGGTGGCGTACATTGTTAATAAAGAATGGGACAGGCCCGGTATACCTTTAGTACCTCCCCCCATATTTAAAAAATTGTTTTCCTATAGTCGACCCCAGAAAGGACTTATGGCAGACAGTCCCCAAGGTCGAGGGGGCGGTTTCTACTCTACACAAGCGCACCACTATACCCATAGAAGATAGTTGTGCTTTTCAAGATCCTATGGATAAAAAATTAGAAGGTTTGCTAAAAAAGATGTTTGTTCAGCAAGGTTACCTTCTACAACCAATTGCATGCATTGTCCCTGTCACTACAGCCGCGTGTTTCTAGTTTGATGAGCTAGAAAAGGCGATTATTAGTAATTCTTCTTCTTATGAGGAGATTATGGACAGAATTCGTGCTCTTAAATTGGCTAATTCTTTCACCCTAGACGCCACCTTGCAATTGGCTAGGTTAGCGGCGAAAAATTCTGGGTTTGCTATTGTGGCGCAGAGCGCTTTGGTTAAAATCTTGGTCAGCGGATGCGTCTTCCAAGAACAAATTGCTTGACATTCCTTTCAAGGGGAAAACACTGTTTGGCCCTGACTTGAAAGAGATTATCTCTGATATCACTGGGGGCAAGGGCCACGCCCTTCCTCAGGATAGGTCTTTTCAAGACCAAAAATAAACCTAAGTTTCGTCCCTTTCGCAGAAACGGACCAGCCCCAAGGGCTACGTCCTCTAAGCAGGAAGGTAATACTTCTCAAGCCAATCCAGCCTGGAGACCTATGCAAGGCTGGAACAAAGGAAAGCAGGCCAGGAAACCTGCCACTGCTACCAAGACAGCATGAAATGCGGGCCCCCGATCCGGGACCGGATCTGGTGGGGGGCAGACTCTCTCTCTTCGCTCAGGCTTGGGCAAGAGATGTTCTGGATCCTTGGGCGCTAGAAATAGTCTCCCAAGATTATTCTCTGGAGTTCAAGGGGCTTCCTCCAAGGGGGAGGTTCCACAGGTCTCAGTTGTCTTCAGACCACATAAAAAGACAGGCATTCTTACATTGTGTAGAAGACCTGCTAAAAACGGGAGTGATTCATCCTGTTCCATTAGGAGAACAAGGGATGGGGTTCTACTCCAATCTGTTCATAGTTCCCAAAAAAGAGGGAACGTTCAGACCAATCTTAGATCTCAAGATCTTGAACAAGTTTCTCAAGGTTCCATCGTTCAAGATGGAAACCATTCGAACAATTCCTTCCTTCCAGGACGGTCAATTCATGACCACGGTGGATTTAAAGGATGCGTATCTACATATTCCTATCCACAAGGAACATCATCGGTTCCTAAGGTTTGCATTCCTGGACAAGCATTTCCAGTTCGTGGCGTTTTCTTTCGGATTAGCCACTGCTCCTAGGATTTTCTCATAGGTACTAGGGTCCCTTCTGGCGGTGCTAAGACCAAGGGGCATTGCTGTAGTACCTTACTTGGACGACATTCTGATTCGAGCGTCGTCCCTTCTTCAAGCAAAGGCTCACACGGACATTGTCCTGGCCTTTCTCAGATCTCACGGATGGTAAGTGAACGTGGAAAAGAGTTCTCTATCTCCGTCAACAAGGGTTCCCTTCTTGGGAACTATAATAGACTCCTTAGAAATGAGGATTTTTCTGACAGAAGCCAGAAAAACAAAACTTCTAGACTCTTGTCGGATACTTCATTCCGTTCCTCTTCCTTCCATAGCGCAGTGCATGGAAGTGATAGGTTTGATGGTAGCGGCAATGGACATAGTTCCTTTTGTGCGCATTCATCTAAGACCATTACAACTGTTCATGCTCAGTCAGTGGAATGGGGACTATTCAGACTTGTCTCCGAAGATACAAGTAAATCAGAAGACCAGAGACTCACTCCGTTGGTGGCTGTCCCTGGACAACCTGTCACAAGGGATGACCTTCCGCAGACCAGAGTGGGTCATTGTCACGACCGACGCCAGTCTGATGGGCTGGGGCGCGGTCTGGGGATCCCTGAAAGCTCAGGGTCTTTGGTCTCGGGTAGAATCTCTTCTACCGATAAATATTCTGGAACTGAGAGCGATATTCAATGCTCTCAAAGCTTGGCCTCAGCTAGCGAGGGCCAAGTTCATACGGTTTCGATCAAGACGACATGACAACTGTTGCGTACATCAACCATCAGGGGGGAACTAGGAGTTCCCTAGCGATGGAAGAAGTGACCAAAATCATTCTATGGGCGGAGTCTCACTCCTGCCACCTGTCTGCTATCCACATCCCAGGAGTGGAAAGTTGGGAAGCGGTTTTTCTGAGTCGTCAGACATTGCATCCGGGGGAGTGGGAACTCCATCCGGAAATCTTTGCCCAAGTCACTCAACCGTGGGGCATTCCAGACGTGGATCTGATGGCCTCTCGTCAGAACTTCAGAGTTCCTTACTACGGGTCCAGATCCAGGGATCCCAAGGCGGCTCTAGTGGATGCACTAGTAGCACCTTGGACCTTCAAACTAGCTTATGTGTTCCCGCCGTTTCCTCTCATCCCCAGGCTGGTAGCCAGGATCAAAGGAGAGGGCGTCGGTGATCTTGATAGCTCCTGCGTGGCCACGCAGGACTTGGTATGCAGATCTGGTGAATATGTCATCGGCTCCACCATGGAAGCTACCTTTGAGACGAGACCTTCTTGTTCTAGGTCCGTTCGACCCACTCCAGCTGACTGCTTGGAGATTGAACGCTTGATCTTATCAAAGCGAGGGTTCTCAGATTCTGTTATTGATACTCTTGTTCAGGCCTGAAAGCCTGTAACCAGAAAAATTTACCACATATTTTGGGAAAAATATATCTGTTGGTGTGAATCTACAGGATTCCCTTGGGACAAGGTTAAGATTCCTAAGAGTCTATCCTTCCTTCGAGAAGGATTGGAAAAAGGATTATCTGCAAGTTCCTTGATGGGACAGATTTCTGCCTTGTCTGTGTTACTTCACAAAAAGCTGGCAGCTGTGCCAGATGTTCTAGCCTTTGTTCAGGCTCTGGTTAGAATCAAACCTTTGACTCCTCCTTGGAGTCTCAACCTAGTTCTTTCAGTTCTTC
>NC_069499.1:1601173191-1601208803 GCF_027579735.1 Bombina bombina
CACAGGTGGCAGAACATGAGGACGGAGAACTTCATTCTGTGGGTGACGGTTCTGATCCAAACAGACTGGATTCAGATATTTCAAATTTTAAATTTAAGCTGGAAAACCTCCGTGTATTACTAGGGGAGGTGTTAGCGGCTCTGAATGATTGTAACACAGTTGCAATACCAGAGAAAATGTGTAGGTTGGATAAATATTTTGCGGTACCGGCGAGTACTGATGTTTTTCCTATACCTAAGAGACTTACTGAAATTGTTACTAAGGAGTGGGATAGACCCGGTGTGCCGTTCTCACCCCCTCCGATATTTAGAAAAATGTTTCCAATAGACGCCACCACACGGGATTTATGGCAAACGGTCCCTAAGGTGGAGGGAGCAGTTTCTACTTTAGCTAAGCGTACCACTATCCCGGTGGAGGATAGCTGTGCTTTTTCAGATCCAATGGATAAAAAATTAGAGGGTTACCTTAAGAAAATGTTTGTTCAACAAGGTTTTATATTGCAACCCCTTGCATGCATTGCGCCGGTCACGGCTGCAGCGGCATTCTGGATTGAGTCTCTGGAAGAGAACATTAGTTCAGCTACTCTGGACGACATTACGGACAGGCTTAGAGTCCTTAAACTAGCTAATTCATTCATTTCGGAGGCCGTAGTACATTTAACTAAACTTACGGCTAAGAATTCAGGATTCGCCATTCAGGCACGCAGGGCGCTGTGGCTAAAATCCTGGTCAGCTGATGTTACTTCTAAGTCTAAATTACTTAATATAGCTTTTAAAGGGCAGTCCTTATTTGGGCCTGGTTTGAAAGAAATTATCGCTGACATTACAGGAGGTAATGGCCACGCCCTGCCTCAAGAGACAGGGCCAAACCTAAGGCCAAACAGTCTAATTTTCGTTCCTTTCGGAATTTCAAAGCAGGAGCAGCATCAACTTCCTCTGCCCCAAAGCAAGAAGGATCTGTTGCTCGCTACAGACAAAACTGGAGACCTAACCAGTCTTGGAACAAGGGCAAGCAGGCCAGGAAACCTGCTGCTGCCCCTAAAACAGCATGAATTGAGGGCCCCCGATGCGGGATCGGATCTAGTGGGGGGCAGACTTTCTCTCTTCGCCCAGGCTTGGGCAAGAGATGTCCAGGATCCCTGGGCGCTAGAGATAATATCTCAGGGATACCTTCTGGACTTCAAATACTCTCCTCCAAGAGAGAGATTTCATCTGTCAAGGTTGTCAACAATCCAGACAAAGAAAGAGGCATTTCTACGCTGCATACAAGATCTCTTGTTAATGGGAGTAATCCATCCAGTTCCACGGTCGGAACAGGGACAAGGGTTTTACTCAAATCTGTTTGTGGTTCCCAAAAAAGAGGGAACTTTCAGACCAATCCTGGACTTAAAGATCCTAAACAAATTCCTAAGAGTTCCATCGTTCAAGATGGAGACTATTCGGACAATTTTACCTATGATCCAAGAGGGTCAGTACATGACCACTGTAGATTTAAAGGATGCTTACCTTCACATACCGATTCACAAAGATCATTACCGGTACCTAAGGTTTGCCTTCCTAGACAGGCATTACCAGTTTGTGGCTCTTCCATTCGGATTGGCTACAGCTCCAAGAATCTTCACAAAGGTTCTGGGTGCTCTTCTGGCGGTACTAAGACCGCGGGGAATCTCGGTAGCTCCATACCTAGACGACATTCTGATACAAGCTTCAAGCTTTCAAACTGCCAAGTTTCATACAGAGTTAGTACTGGCATTTCTAAGGTCACATGGATGGAAGGTGAACGAAAAGAAAAGTTCACTCGTTCCACTCACAAGAGTTCCCTTCCTGGGGACTCTTATAGATTCTGTAGAAATGAAGATTTACCTGACAGAGGACAGGCTAACAAGACTTCAAAGTGCTTGCCGCACCCTTCATTCCATTCAACACCCGTCAGTGGCTCAATGCATGGAGGTAATCGGCTTAATGGTAGCGGCAATGGACATAGTACCCTTTGCACGCCTACACCTCAGACCACTGCAACTGTGCATGCTAAGTCAGTGGAATGGGGATTACTCAGACTTGTCCCCTTCTCTGAATCTGGATCAAGAGACCAGAAATTCTCTTCTATGGTGGCTTTCTCGGCCACATCTGTCCAGGGGGATGCCATTCAGCAGACCAGACTGGACAATTGTAACAACAGACGCCAGCCTTCTAGGTTGGGGTGCCGTCTGGAATTCTCTGAAGGCTCAGGGACAATGGAGTCAGGAGGAGAGTCTCCTGCCAATAAACATTCTGGAATTGAGAGCAGTTCTCAATGCACTCCTGGCTTGGCCCCAGTTGACAACTCGGGGGTTCATCAGGTTTCAGTCGGACAACATCACGACTGTAGCTTACATCAACCATCAGGGAGGGACAAGAAGCTCCCTAGCAATGATGGAAGTATCAAAGATAATTCGCTGGGCAGAGTCTCACTCTTGCCACCTGTCAGCAATCCACATCCCGGGAGTGGAGAACTGGGAGGCGGATTTCTTAAGTCGTCAGACTTTTCATCCGGGGGAGTGGGAACTTCATCCGGAGGTCTTTGCCCAAATACTTCGACGTTGGGGCAAACCAGAGATAGATCTCATGGCGTCTCGACAGAACGCCAAGCTTCCTCGTTACGGGTCCAGATCCAGGGATCCAGGAGCAGTCCTGATAGATGCCCTGACAGCACCTTGGGACTTCAGGATGGCTTACGTGTTTCCACCCTTCCCGATGCTTCCTCGATTGATTGCCAGAATCAAACAGGAGAGAGCATCAGTGATTCTAATAGCACCTGCATGGCCACGCAGGACTTGGTATGCAGACCTGGTGGACATGTCATCCTGTCCACCTTGGTCTCTACCTCTGAAACAGGACCTTCTGATACAGGGTCCTTTCAAACATCAAAATCTAACTTCTCTGAAGCTGACTGCTTGGAAATTGAACGCTTGATTTTATCAAGACGTGGATTTTCTGAGTCAGTTATTGATACCTTAATACAGGCTAGGAAGCCTGTTACCAGAAGGATTTACCATAAGATATGGCGTAAATACCTATATTGGTGTGAATCCAAAGGTTACTCTTGGAGTAAGGTTAGGATTCCTAGGATATTGTCTTTTCTACAAGAAGGTTTAGAAAAGGGTTTATCTGCTAGTTCATTAAAGGGACAGATCTCAGCTCTGTCCATTCTGTTACACAAACGTCTGTCAGAAGTTCCTGACGTCCAGGCTTTTTGTCAGGCTTTGGCCAGGATTAAGCCTGTGTTTAAGACTGTTGCTCCACCATGGAGTTTAAACCTTGTTCTTAATGTTTTACAGGGCGTTCCGTTTGAACCCCTTCATTCCATTGATATAAAGTTGTTATCTTGGAAAGTTCTATTTTTAATGGCTATTTCCTCGGCTCGAAGAGTCTCTGAATTATCAGCCTTACATTGTGATTCTCCTTATTTGATTTTTCATTCGGATAAGGTAGTTCTGCGTACTAAACCTGGGTTCTTACCTAAGGTAGTCACTAACAGGAATATCAATCAAGAGATTGTTGTTCCTTCTTTGTGCCCAAATCCTTCTTCGAAGAAGGAACGTCTACTGCACAACCTGGACGTAGTCCGTGCTCTAAAATTTTACTTACAGGCAACTAAGGAATTTCGACAAACGTCTTCTCTGTTTGTCGTTTACTCTGGTCAGAGGAAAGGTCAAAAGGATTCTGCTACCTCTCTTTCTTTTTGGCTTCGTAGCATAATTCGTTTAGCTTATGAGACTGCTGGACAGCAGCCTCCTGAAAGAATTACAGCTCATTCTACTAGAGCTGTGGCTTCCACTTGGGCCTTCAAGAATGAGGCCTCTGTTGAGCAGATTTGCAAGGCTGCAACTTGGTCTTCGCTTCATACTTTTTCCAAATTTTACAAATTTGACACTTTTGCTTCCTCGGAGGCTATTTTTGGGAGAAAGGTTCTTCAGGCAGTGGTTCCTTCTGTATAAAGAGCCTGCCTATCCCTCCCGTCATCCGTGTACTTTTGCTTTGGTATTGGTATCCCAGAAGTAATGATGACCCGTGGACTGATCACACTTAACAGAAGAAAACATAATTTATGCTTACCTGATAAATTCCTTTCTTCTGTAGTGTGATCAGTCCACGGCCCGCCCTGTTTTTAAGGCAGGTAAATATTTTTTAAGTTATACTCCAGTCACCACTACACCCTTGGCTTCTCCTTTCTCGTTGGTCCTTGGTCGAATGACTGGGAGTGACGTAGAGGGGAGGAGCTATATGCAGCTCTGCTGGGTGAATCCTCTTGCACTTCCTGTTGGGGAGGAGTAATATCCCAGAAGTAATGATGACCCGTGGACTGATCACACTACAGAAGAAAGGAATTTATCAGGTAAGCATAAATTATGTTTTACTGTATGTGTAATTATATATATATATATATATATATATATATACTGTATGTGTAATTATATATATACACTGTATGTGTAATTATATATATATACTGTTTGTGTAATTATATATATATATATATATATATATATATATATATATATATATATATATATATATATATATATATATATATATATATATATATACATCAAAAACAAGCAGCACTCCAAAGACCTTTGGAGTGCTGCTTGTTTTTGATGTATTAATGTTTTGGCTTTAGCACCCAAGGCGCATATATGCAAGATCTGGAGTGCACTTTGCTGGACATTTCTATATATATATATATATATATATATATATATATATATATACTGTTTGTGTAATTATATATATATATATATATATATATATATATATATATACTGTATGTGTAATTATATATATACTGTATGTGTAATTATATATATATATATATACTGTATGTGTAATTATATATATATATATATATATATATACTGTATGTGTAATTATATATATATATATATATATATATATATATATATATATATATATATACTGTATGTGTAATTATATATATATATACTGTATGTGTAATTATATATATATATATATACTGTATGTGTAATTATATACTGTATGTGTAATTATATACTGTATGTGTAATTATATATATATATATACTGTATGTGTAATTATATACTGTATGTGTAATTATATATATATATATATATACTGTATGTGTAATTATATATATATATATATATACTGTATGTGTAATTATATATATATATATATATATATATATATACTGTATGTGTAATTATATATATATATACTGTATGTGTAATTATATATATATTGTATGTGTAATTATATATATATACTGTATGTGTAATTATATATACTGTATGTGTAATTATATACTGTATGTGTAATTATATATATATATATATATATATATATATATATATATATATATATATATATATATATATATATACGTATAGAAAAAAGGCACTCACTGGTTCAAAGTAAAATATAACATTTAATAGTTTAAGTTAAGAATGCATGACGTTTCAGGGCATTACACCCCCTTTCTCAAATGCATGATACAAATAGTTTGAATATACAAAAAGCAGTATAACACATACAATACCCCATCACCTTAAATACCCCATTGGCTTCTGATGGTGCCAAGCCGCAACCGCGGCTTGCATGGTGCAGAACCGGAAGTCATTTGACCGGAAATTACGTCATCTACGTGAACCACGTGGTGACGCCGGTTATCATGGTGACAACTGTTTGTTGTCTTACGAGATACACAGACAATGAGGAAGTGTCAATCAAATAGAATACAAGTACTCAACTTGAACACCGCAAAAAATCCTCTTGTCAATGCCATAAAGTGCCATAGAATACTGCAGTGAGCCACAAATCAGAATGCCAACATATTAAAAACAACAAAGGTAGTCGATCATAGGTGACCGAATGTGATATAAAAACATGATAATGGTGGACATACAGTAACTTTTTAATTATACACTAAGTTTGTTTAGCTGATGGTGGACATATATGCGATACCCCATTACCATCAATGATCAAATATATGAGAGATGGGAAAAAATCATCATCAACCATCCCAGATCTTGGATAATAAACAATATATACACACATGTCCACAACCAGTCAATTTGTGTATTCTCAGTGTCTCCTGGAATATGGCAGAAAGTACCTGAGGACTTATGAACTAAAAGTGATAAAAAGTCATATTTTAAAAGTCATTGAAAATGGATATGATTTATGATTTAAGATAGAATGAACAGTTATAATCCATATAGAGAGGTTAGATCAGCTCGAAATATAAAATGGCGAGAAATCCAGCATAGTGTTTAATCCCCTAGGTGCTATGGTATCCAAAGTGTAAATCCATCTTGTCTCCATTCTTAGAAGTCGATTGCCCCTGTCACCTTCCCTTGTCAACGGTGGTACTTGGTCAATCAGCATGGTTTTTAAACTTGATACACCATGTTTATGTCTGGCGAAATGGCGTGCTACTGGCTGATCAGAGTCGCCATTTTTTATGGCTTCCCTGATCGCACAGCGATGATTGGCCATACGCTCCCGAAATGTAGTGACCGTTTTCCCTATATAGACAAGGGAACAGGGGCAAATCAGCATGTAAATCACATGGGTACTCATGCATGAAAGTCTGTGTTTGATTTTATAGCGCTTGTTAGTATGTGGGTGCTGGAAAGTGTCACCTTTAAGCATGCTGTCACATGTGACACAGTCACCACATTTAAAGCAGCCTTTTTTGTTGGATTTCAGCCAAGTAGCATTCTCATAGCACCTAGTTGGATCCGTTTTCACTAGCAAGTCCCGCAAGTTTTTTGCTCTTCGGTATACCATTCTAGGATGTTGTTGTTTCACGAATGGTAAAGACTTGTCTGAGTGCACCAAATCCCAATGTTTAGAAATTGCTCCAGCAACTTTTTGGTGCATTGGATCAAATGTAGTTATAAAGTTGATCTTCTCCTCTGAATTGTTTATGTCTTTTGTTCTGATCACATTGTCCTCAAATCGTTTTATGGCTTCTTCCTTAATGTCCATAACCATCTTTCTATCATATCCACGTACAATCAATTTCTCTGACATCTCATTTAGTTGTGTTGTTCTATTTTGTGCCTCAGTGTTGTTGCGCAGAACCCGAGTGAGCTGGGAGGCTACTATCCCTTTCTTCTGGTGTGTGGGATGATAGCTCCGTGTATGAGCATTTTTTAATGCGACCCCAGGACATAGTAGAGGTGGTGTATTATACAGATATATTGATGACGTCTTTTTGATTTGGCGTGGGACCCCGGAAACCCTGATATCTTGGGTAAATGGCCTAAATAGTCTATCTAGCCCAATCAAATTTAAACTTGAGTATGACATTGATAAAGTACACTTTTTGGACCTTAATATTTTTAAGGTAATTGATAAGGAGGTATGTAGGTTTGGCACGTCCCTCTACACCAAGCCTACCGACCGCAATTCTTTATTAGATGCACAGAGCTAGCCCTAATTCAGGCCCAGAGGTAACTTTTTCCCCTAGGCAACTACATAACTCTGGGGGACCAGAAAATTATTACGCTTCAGATGAAAGGCACTCTAGCTCAAACAATAATTCCCCAGTAAGATCCAGTGATGTACCAAATAAAGTGTATGACACCCCCACAATAATTAAATTCCTAAAGAATACAGTACGCCCATTTTCTAAAGGGGGGGCCATTTCCATAATTGACCACTTAGAGGCCTTTGAAAACGCATTATCTATAATGAGTGTTACAAGTGAGCAGCTAAAAATTGAATTTCTCCCCTGGGTATTTGAAAGTAAGCATCACAAATTCTTTGCTTCACTAAAGGATATGAATATTCGTTCCTGGAGTGAAACAAAACGACAATGCAGAAAGGAATTCGGACAACATCGCACTAAAACGGCAGTGAGAATAGCTGTATATGGTTTAAAATGTAGTGCGAATCAAAGTCCAATCGAATTTCTTTCTACATTGAAGAATGCGTACAGCATGGCTGAAGATGATCCCGTATTTGAAGGTTCAGAGTTTGTGAATATTTTTTTTGAAACGCTACCCACACCCATCAAAATCAACTTAGCTAGAGATTTTGAGGAGAACTGTTCTTTGGAATGGCTGATCTAAGAGAGTATGAAATTATACTCTATTCAGCAGTCCAGTGAACAGGGGGATAAAAGGGAGAAAAAGCCCAATCCTAAAATAGTGGCCGAAACTAGGGTGTCACCTGAACCCCTAAATTTGGAGTCTAAACAGAAAACCTATGCGGAGGTGGCCAGTCAAAACAGGCCATCTCCACAGAGGTTTAACTCTGCCCCCTCCCCAGCACGGGATGAGGCGCAGAGAGACTATAGCCAAAGCGGGGGACACACTCAGGCAAATAATTACGCCCAAAGAGAATACCCACAGAATAATGGGTACCCCCGCAAAGGTAGATACAATAGACGGCGAAGGTATTCTCAGGATAACCAGACACCCCAAGTAAATAATGCTCCCCAAGATAATAATGCTGAACAAATTGCACCCCAGGAACAACCACGCCAGGATAGAAATAGCAGCACTAATTCTGAGGGGAACCAATGGTCCAAGAATCATTATTATGGGGCATCAAGAGATAGGCCCAGGAGTAGGGGTAACTTGTACAATCAAGTAGATCAGCTTAGTACCCAGCTAATTCGGTTGAGCGAACAAGTCGCTGATATGAGTCAAAAACTTACGGCTCAGCAACCGAACAATACTTTTTTAGGGGTACAGCCAGTGGTCAGCAGTGGACCACAGGCACTATCATAAACACTGCAGTATTACCTGAAGGGGAGGGGAGAGATGTACAAAATGTAATAATAAATATCAATGATACTAATCATGTTCTCTCCCCACAGACCGGAAACGGACAATTTAGCCGTGATGACAAGCAACCTCATACAGGAAAAATTTACAAATCTCTTCCTTTGCAGCACTCCCTTAACCTTATTTCCACAGATGCAGTACAAAAGAATCCAGCCGACCCTGTCATAGAGGAGACCGGTAGGTATGAAGCTTTTTCTGCATCGGAAAGCATGGCGAACTCAGGTAACACGTGGCGAAGCCCAAAGATATATGATAACGCCAACTTTATGTGTGAAATGGTAGAAACTGCAGGAAGATATTATGTATTAGTTGAACTGCAAGATTCAGTCTCCAACCCTATCATGGGATTAACTGACACCGGATCTCAGGCAACTATTTTATCCCACAGGTACTACACACAGCTAAATGAGCTAACACCCCACAAACCTATGATAAAAGAATTTGACGGTTCTCTAATAGGTGTTGGGAGTGAGTCTCTAAAAGTTTACGGTACGGCCTGGTTAAAATTTAAATTGGGGAACAGGGTCATAAGACACCCTGTCATTATAGTGGATCTGCCTACTGATCGTTTAATTATTGGTAGTGATCTCCTGAAGCGATTAAGCACCATAATTGATTGCATAAATAATGTAATTTGGTCACAAGTTAAAAGGCCTATCAATTATGAAAAATCTGGTATATCTCGCACCCGACGTAGCTGTCACGTGGTGGAAGAGAATCCAGATGCTGTGGAGATTCATTTCAGGAATAACTCTATACCTGAAATCACTATTTTACAAATAGATGATCAGACTCCTTTTAGTGGCTCTGATGGTAATACTTTTAAAATTTCGCCTGGAAAGATAGCGAATATTTCCCTAGATGGCGATGTACTAACCATATCACTCCACAAGGGGGATCATAAAATCCCTAAGGGGGAGGCCACGCTGAATACCTCACAGGGATTGAGAGAGTTAAAGAGGATCTATTTATCCCTATACAAGTACATGACCTTGGTAAAACCAAGTATGCTAAAATAAACTTAAAACAGGAAGCTAGCTATATAAGCGAAGGTTTATTAGTGCAGATAGCTGAACCTAAAGTGATTAAATATCTTTCTCCCCAAGACCACTGTGTCAACGGCCTGGATGATAGGTCTGAAAGCTATAACATCACAGCTAAGTGCTTATTATCTGTATCTATAGGTAATAAATCAGTGAAGCACCTGTTTTTAGTTTTAAATACTCCCCATAATCAAATATACATTGGCAATGATATCTTACATAGATATGCCATACAAATAGATTTGATTAACTCTTGCCTCTGGAGCAGGTTAAAGGGGGACCCTGAAGTATTTCAGGATGAAAATGCAGCCCTGAAATCAAACCAGCAATTGCCATATGCTGTGAATATGCAGGTATCTAGCGATGTTATAATTCCTGCTGGGGCTGATAAATTTCTTTTACCCTTACAGGTAAAGAGAGGTCAGAAATTAAAAACTTTTGAAACACTGATTTGCCTCTCCCATAGAATGCAAAATCTGGGTGTCACAGTAACCTACACTCCTATGGTGAATATTGGAACTGTTCCAATACATACTGTTGTGCATAACATGACCCCACAGGATATAACGATATAACATTATCCAAGGGAACTACCATAGGATATGCACTGGAATCAAGTTATTACACTTTTGGATTCCAGAATAATGTAATTGGGCTAATACCTGAAGGATACTTAACTGAAGAACAATTAATAGAACAATCCTTTGCATCTATGCCAGAGGGTCTATTTAATGTTCAGTCTATTTATCCCTTCAGCTCAGAGGAAGGCATCTGTAGAATTGAAGAAGCCTCTCTAGTGTTTGATCAGCTGATCAAACAGCAAGATTACCCCAATACCCAGAGTCATGGGAGCAATGTAAATTATAATCAAGGGGATCTCACCTCTAGATTGGAAGAAGCCTATGAAATAGGACAGCCTGAAATCTTTCCAGGATTTCAGCAAATAGTCGAAGAGCAAATATCCTTAGCCAATGGCTGTTCCAGCGATGATGAACGCCAACAGCTGCGAGAACTCCTGATGGAGTACAAGGATATTTTCGCTAAGGATTCTTATGACTGTGGTACTACAGACTTGCACATTGCAAGAATACAAACAGATCCTAATGCGCCACCTGTATTTGTCAAACAATACAGACTTCCCTTAGCCTCATATGATTCTCTTGCAGAGATCATAAGGAATTTGGAAGAAAGAGGTATTATCAGACAGGTGCACAGCTCATATAATAATCCTATTCTAGGTGTCCTTAAGCCCAATGGACAATGTCGTTTGTGTGCTGACTTAAGACAGCTAAACAAACGAGTATACATGCCTGGCTGGCCTGTACCATACATTGACCAGTGCCTTGCACAAATGCAGGGATCCAAAATATTCACTGCCATTGATTGTGCACAGGGATATTGGACCATAAAGGTACATGAAGAGGACCAGTATAAGCTGGCATTCTCTTTCCAAAAGGTCCAATATGCATTCCAGAGACTTCCATTCGGATACATAAATTCTGGACATGAATTTGCTGTATTCATGCATAAGGCTATGCCTGATGCACTGGAAAGGGGGACCTTATCTTATGTTGATGATGTTTTAATCAAAAGCACAGACTTTGAAAAACACATCGCAGAGCTTAAACACGTCCTCAGCCAACTTAAAAGGGCAGGTGTCAAATTATCCCTGCAAAAAGCTCAATGGTGCCGCACTCGTGTAAACTTCTTGGGACATGAAGTTACTTCTGAAGGATTAAATCCCCAGAAGAAAAAGGTTGAAGCTATAGTAAATTCTAAAAGCCCAACTAACTTAAAGGAATTGAGATCATTCCTGGGTATGACGAATTATTCTCGCAAATTCATTGATAATTATGCAGAGTTAGCTAAACCACTACTACTTCTTCTAAAGAAAGATGTGAAATGGCACTGGAGTGAGTCTCAAGAGGCAGCCATCAGAGAGCTGAAGAGAAAACTCACTCAAGCACCTTGCTTAGCGTACCCTGAAGGTGGTAAACCTTTCTACTTAGAAACAGGTTACACAGATATAAGCATGAGTGCTGTTTTATACCAAAAGCATGATAATTTAAACTAAGCCATTGCTTATGCAAGCAAAAATCTATCCCCAGTAGAAATAAAGTTTAACGATTGCGAAAAAGCCCTCTTATCTACTGTATGGGCTCTACAAAATTTCCGCAGCTATATACAGGGCGAGAAAATTATTGTAGAAACAGCCCACCAGCCTTTGCTATATTTGCAAAGTGAGAGAATAAGAGATGGGAATTTGTCAAATAGCCGCATAACAGCTTGGATTCTTTCCTTACAAGGCTGGCCATTAGAAATTCGCTACAAGTAGAATAAAAAGAATCCAGTCGCACAAGGGCTTGCTGAGCTCCACGACTGTACTGCTAGAGATCCTGGGGAAGAATCATCAGAAGATGATTTTCTGGAGGAACAATTGCTTTCCCCATATAAAATGTACAATGAGGACCATTGTCAAACATTACCTTGGGTGTATGTTGATGGTTGTTCTTACCATGCCACTATTGAAAATGAGCGCAGATTAGTTGCTGGCATTGGTATAACTGGGGCAAACGGATTCCCAAATATATCTATAGGTTTCAACATTGGACCAAGATCCAGTCAAGTTGCAGAACTAACTGCTGTTTTCAAAACCATTGAAATGGCTATTGAACATGGTATTCATGAATTTGTGATCATAACTGACTCAAATTATATGCGTGACAGTTTTGTTGAATACCTGCCAGCTTGGAAAAGAAATGGCATGCAGAAAAGCAATAACAAACCAGTCAAGCATGGCAAGTTGTTCTGCGAGGTTGATAATCTGGTGGTATCCAATGATTTAACCATACACTGGAAAAAGACCAAGGGTCATTCCAGAGTTCTAGGTCCGGATAAGGAAGGCAATGACCTTGCAGATTCATTAGCCAAACAAGGAGCCATAACTGGAGAACTCCTTAATATTGACCACTTAATGGGTGCAATTCAGGTAGAAGCCATTACCAGAAACCAGGCAAAACATCAGAGTGAGCCTAACCTGGTACAATGGAGTCAGGATTCTCCTAGTGAGGACCTGATCACTAGTCAAAAAGAAGACCCCATTGTAGGCATTTTCTATAAACACATAGAAGATCCTGAAAGCAACCCCATCTCAAAAGATGATTGTATTGGCAAAGAAGATCTTAGAATCTTAATGAAATCCCGATCACAATTCAAGTTACAGGATGGTTTGTTAATTAGGACATCCAAAACTGGCATCCAGCAATGGGTAGTACCCACCGAGTTCAGAGGTCTAATGCTTCAACATAATGTAGGTCGCGGCGGTGTCCGGAGCGGAAGATAAGGGGTTGAAAAAGATTTATTATAGGGTTTGCGATGTGGGGGGGCCTCGGTTTAGGGGTACATAGGTAGTTTATGGGTGTTAGTGTACTTTGTAGCACGGTAGTTAAGAGCTTTATGTTCCCGCGTTAGCCCATAAAGCTCTTAACTACTGACTTTTTTTGACGGTAGGAGTCTTGTCGGTAGAGGCTCTACCGCTCACTTCTTTCAAGACTCGTAATACCAGCGTTAGGCAATTCCCATAGAAAAGATAGGATACGCAATTGACGTAAGGGGATCTGCGGTAGCCTCGAGACGCGGAAAGAAAGTGAGCGGTAGACCCTTTCCTGCCTGACTCTAAATACCAGCGGGCGTTAAAAAGCAGTATAAAAAATCTATAATTATATTTAAACCGTTGTGGTATTTAAGGTCCTTATTTAAGATTTGTATTCAATGATAATAGGCCCAAATTGTATCTGTACTTATCCCTATAGTCTGATTTACATTGTTTAGGAACCTAATTCATCTAACAATACAAGAAATCTTGTTATAGATTCAGCATATTGTAAGGAAAGCCACGGGTATTATAATTAAATATATTCATTTTAGTGGTATTTTATTCTCTAAGGCTGAGACTTGTTAAGGCATCATAAAAGTTTTATTTTATTTTATTTAAATTGCTTACTGGCTATAGCCGTACCTTTAAATCTGATTAATTGCTATAAATTGCTAAATATACGGATATAATTTTAATGGCAATATTTGGCTAACATTATATTAAATAACCGTTGTTAGTAACACATCCTATATTATAAAAGTGTTTGTCTGAAGCCGTCATGCGCAGTACAGACAAACACTTGGCCTTAGACAGCTGATCGCACGCGCACCCACCCGACCTGACAGCAGCGCGAGGACCGGGCAGCACAGCTGATCGCACGCGCAGGGGAAGAGAGAGGAGAGAGAGAAAGAGAGAGAGAGAGATATAACACAACACGGCCCGTGTGAACGGGCTTTAGGACTAGTACTGAATAATTGGTCAATGCTGGTTTATTTTATTTTGTTATAGACTTCACAGTTACACTTGTACCCATAGGATCAATACAAAGGGCTAGATTTATCAAGCCTCTACGGCAGCAAGTTCTCTCAAGAACTTGCTCGCCGTGATTTATCAAGTAGCGGTCACCAGACCGCTGCTTCCCTAACATCTACGCCA
Organism: Bombina bombina; assembly: GCF_027579735.1. NCBI lineage: Eukaryota > Metazoa > Chordata > Amphibia > Anura > Bombinatoridae > Bombina > Bombina bombina. The sequence continues at coordinate 1,601,187,584 of NC_069499.1, forward strand.
CCTCTATTGTGGCGAAATTCAATCTCCTCGGTCGAGTCCGACCGAGGAGATTGACAGCTCCTGCCCGTGCATGATTGGCTGTGCGTGGGCAGGGGGTGGGATTGCACGCGAGTGCAAAATTGCGCTTGTGTGCAATGGCGAATACCTGCGGGTAATTTCGCCCCGCAACAGGTGAGCTGAGGCATAAAGGGCCGCGTATACGTGCCCCTGTACGCCTCAGCGTTAATAAATCTAGCCCAAAGTGTAGTGGCATATTTTATTTCATATTGTATCGGAGAGTCTATTTTGTGTATAATTAAGTTGTATATCGCTTGTTAGTAGCTTGTTTAATGTTTAATAAATCTATATATATTTTTCCAAACTGAATCCTCTTTACTCCACAAACATAAATTGCTGTGTTTAAAAAGATATAACCTGATTAAAACTACATAAAAATAATACAAATATATGGGAGACTACCGATGAGACAATAGTAAATTATTTTGTATTATATATATATATATATATATATATATATACACACACATACTAACTCGTTGGAGGTTACTGCCAAAATAGTCATAATTAATATTGTAATATAAAATATACAACAAGGATTTAAAATACACCATTGAAGTTATGAACAAAAATACGGCTAACCTAAAGTTCACATATGAATGGAGTTACACAACACTTACATTTCTGGATCTGAAAATAGAGGTAAAAGAAGGAGTATTGGAGACATCAACCCACTTTAAGGAAGTAGACTGCAATAACTATGTCCATAGAACAAGCTGCCACCACACAAGATGGAAGAATAATATACCAAAAGGACAGCTTCTGAGAATGAGGAAGAACTGTTCCAACCTGTCCAAGTGGGAAGAGCAAGCACAAATAATAAAGTCACAATTCCTAGAGACAGGATATGATGAAGAAATGCTAGATCAGTGAATCAAAGAAGTGAGGGAAGTAGAAAGGAAAGAACTCACTAACTATAAAGTAAAGACAAGAAGAGATGAAGATGATGATAACCTTGAACATCCCGCTGATAACGGAATACAGTGAAAATAAGCATATTATCAAAAATATTTTTCGGAAACACTGGGGGTTATTAAAGGACGATGATGTATTAGGAGAGAAATTACCTTTGAGGCCAAGATTTGTATATAGAAAAGCGAACAACTTGAGGAACAAACTAGCACCTAGTCTACAGAAGAACAGAACATCAGGAGTACAAGATGTCTTTGTAAAAAAGGTCAAATGTTTCTTCCCTTGCCATACTTGTAAGGCATGTAAATGTGGAGTGAAAACTACTGAATTCTATTCCCATAATACTAAATAAAGACATAAGATTGAAGATCTAATTTGATGTCAAGATAAGGGAGTAGTCTACCTGTTACAATGCTCATGAGGTCTCCAGTACGTGGGACAGACGTCCAGAACATTGAAAGACAGGATACGGGAACATCTCCTATTGATTGATAAACTCAATATGGACACAGCCTTATACAGACATTTCTCCATAAAACATCAAGGGAACATCAAAGAACTTAAAGGACCAGTCAACACATTAGATCTGCATAATCAACAAATGCAAGATAACAAGACAATAGCACTTAATCTGAACTTCAAATGAGTAGTAGATTTTTTTTATAACCAATTTCAAAGTTATGTATATTTCCACTCCCCTTGTACCATGTGATAGCAATCAGCCAATCACAAATGCATATACGTATAGTCTGTGAATTCTTGCACATGCTCAGTAGGATCTGGTGACTCAAAAATTGTAAATATAAAAGACTGTGCACAATTTTTTTAATAGAAGTAAATTGGAAAGTTGTTTAAAATTACATGCTGTTTCTGAATCATGAAAATTTAATTTAACCTGAGTGTCCCTTTAAAGGGACAGTCTAGGCCAAAATAAACTTTCATGATTCAGATAGAGCATGTAATCTTAAACAATTTTTCAATTTACTTTTATCACAAATTTTGCTTTGTTCTCTTGGTATTCTTAATTGAAAGCTTAACCTAGGAGGTTCATATGCTAATTTCTTAGACCTTGAAGCCCACCTCTTTCAGATTGCATTTTAACTGTTTTTCACCACTAGAGGGTGTTAGTTCACATATTTCATATAGATAACACTGTGCTCATGCACGAGAAGTTATCTGGGAGCAGGCACTGATTGGCTAGACTGCAAGTCAGTCAAAAGAAATGAAAAAAGGGGCAGTTTGCAGAGGCTTAGATACAAGATAATCATAGAGGTTAAAAGTATATTATTATAAATGTGTTAGTTATGCAAAACTGGGAAATGGGTAATAAAGGGATTATCTATCTTTTAAAACAATAAAAATTCTGGTGTAGACTGTCCCTTTAAATATATGGGGATACAGAAAGTTACCAAAAACTGGAGAGGTGGTAACTATGAAAGAAACTATTAACGGCAGAATCTAAATGGATCTTTCATTTGGACTGCCTGTACCCCAGAGGGCTGAACAATAAGGAAGATTTATCCCACCTCTTAAATCTTAATTGAATCAGATTTAACTACAACTAAATAGCTACTAAGATTTTACAAAGAGCTCAACATATACTATGGGGATATGTTTAACTTTACTAATCTCCGTTTAAATATAAGTGAGCTTTAAGGGGGTCATACCCCATAATTATCACTTTCCCTTTTGTCTGCCCCTCTCTATTTCAAATAACCAAGAAAGGCTAGATGGGTTAATGTCCATATAACAGCTATAAACATATGATGAACACGTTAGCCCCACATAGGGGCGAAGTTATAAATCGATTAATTTCCTCACAAACAAGTTTAAAGTTGTCTCCACACATCTATATATAGTTTAAAGTTGTCTCCACACATATCTATATGAAGTATCTGTTAGCCGTATTTGCCAGTACACTAGCTATCTCCGACACAACCTTGGACTCTGATATACCTCACAAACTTATGATCCACACGTTGTCCACTCCGCCGAGTATCAGCACAATTAGGTTCTTTATCCTTGTTTGCCAAGGTAAGGTAAATTTCCATCATTACAGTTCCTTTTAAATTCCTCATTCTTACAATATCCACTATATGTAGTATCCAACAATTTGTCTCCTCGTTACCTAAGAGGGTTTCTTAAGAGATTTTGGCTTCTTTATACGATACACAACAAACTGCCTTCCTAACAATTAGGAGGGCATCCACTTATGCATGCCATTATGTGGCCACATTTAATTTATTTATATATATATATATATATATATATATATATATATATATATATATATATATATATATATATATATATATATATATATATATATAATGCCCCAATAGATATTATTATTGTTTTGATAGGTTGGCTCTCTATATACACATCATGTTTCATTATATGGTATTTTTGGCCACCAACCAATTTAATTTATGGCGGTTTAGGCTAGCTCTAGATATATATATATATATATATATATATATATATATATATATATATATACCATATTTCATTATGTTATACATAGCGCCTCGTCATGCTTGAAAATGTTTTTATTTTACGCTTGCCACCATTTGACGATATCTTAGTAGTTAATCTTTTGTCTCTCTTTTTTGTCAGCAATCCAGGTTGGTATCTATAAATAATTTATATTACATTTATAAATGTGTCATATATCATAACCACTTATGACACCGCAACATCTTTTTATACCAGTTTGGGTACACATGTTATGATCAGTAAGTCTGGGCACACATACTATTATTGATCAATATGCGCCATGATCAATGAAATTCATAGAGCCCTATCCTCTACCTCTGAAAATAAGTAAAAAGGGAGAGAAACGAGTAAGGTCCAATGGAAGCAGCCTCTAGATGAAAAACCCATACTAAAGTATAATAGTGACAGGTCCAAATAGGATGAGCCGATAATTGTCCATCATTTATTAACATCTCTTTGTTACTAAAATACTGATCAAATTAATAAAGATCTTAGAAACAATCCCAATATTTAATCCTCCATAATCATTATCCGTAAATCAGATTAGCCATCACTGATTGTACCATATTACAGACAGACCTCCTATGACACGTTATCATATATCGTGCTGAGAGTCACAGATAAAGTACGTCAGTCTTCCCATTATTAACGCATTTAGTATACTTTAAGGTTTTAAAGAATGAGTTTAAAAAGATCACAGATAAAATAAATAAACAAATAAGCAAGGACCAATGAGATTGGACCATTCATACATACCCATAGTCACATCCTATAGTAAGTGTAACTACTGCCAACGCCTGCTTTGGAGCATGATGTCATGTCCAATAGGATGAGCCGAAATTCGTCTCTAAGTGGCAGCTTCAATCTGATGAAAAATCGATCATACTAAGATCACACACATAGTTGGTAACAACTATTTATCTGAATTCTGCACTATAAGAAGTAAAGATGACATTATAAGTTATGAAATAGACATAAACATGACATCAAGGCACAGAGAGGCTGGGTCTAAATGGACACATCCAGTAAGGAAATGATATATGTCCTTTAAACTTATAAGGAATTATTCTAAATATAGAATTGATTTTAAATATATAAGGGATTTTTAAGTCGTTATTAAAACTTGTTTTTAATTAGAACTGGAAGTGCTAAACAGACACTTGCGGTTTGCAGTGTAGCCGGTCAGTAAACAGTCCGGTATAAAAGACCATCACATACAATAAAAAAACAGTCTTGATAAAGGCCTTTGAGAGGCTGAAACGCGTCGACTACTGGTAAGCCTATTTTCATTTATGACTTTTATTTGAAACAATCTACACTATCGCACCTTTCTTTTACAGAAGGACTGCTCAGGGATTTACAAACACTTTCCAAGAGGAACAGCATATTATTTATAAACAGCTCTGGGGAGTTGAACACTATTTGACATTCTATTAAAGGAATATTTCTGCTGTGGATTAAAAGTTCCACTGGAGTTGGTTTCAAACCTCAACTATCACGCTCACTTATTATACTAACTTAAAGGATTTTTTTTTTTTTTTTAATATTTTATTGAGGTTTAAAAGTAGTGTACAAGGAAGTAAACAAGCAAAAAGAAAAATCAAAAAATAGTACAATACAGTGTGAAACATTAACCATATCATATTACATATGTACCCGTATCAAGGGGCTAACTTTGCTTTACAGGAACCTCATTTTTAAAAGTAATTACATTATGGTGTAAAATGATTTCCCCCAGTTGGAAAAGAGTGGCCACTCTTGGACCGCTAATGACAGTGTACTGTTGGAAAGGGGACTACTAAGGTATAAGGTTGGGAGGGCCACTTTTGGACCCAATTTCTAACATTGATGAGTAAAATGAAAATGAAAAATAATAATAAAAATAAATATAAAAGGGAACCATCAATAAATGCTCAATAAGTTAAGCGGATAAGATAATACTAGAGTGTTATGTCACTATAGAGTGTTATAGGGATATGTGTAGGCATAAACAGGTAAATACTGGAATCTAGCAGCCAAATATCAGTATGGGTGTCTAGGTCTCTAGTACGGCAATGTGTTGTCAGTAAAGAACTGGGTTAAGGGACCCAACACTTATAGTTGGACGAGGGTAAAACAAACAAACCAGGGTCTATAATATGTGTGATTTGAAAATGAGTCCTAGGATTAGTCTGCGTCTTGTGGTGCCTATAAATAAGGGCCTATCTGTTATAGGGAAATTAGAGCGACTAAGAAGATACTTGCATTCAATTGCACCTAGCTGTCAGGATTATTGATTATGGTTCATTGTTATTCAGGGACCTATAGGGACTATTAGATATAAAATGCATATATTGTAAAGGGTCAGGATGATAGAGGGTAACTGAGATTCACAATAATTTTCACATAAAAGAAACAAACATCATGAGCCTAACCAATAGGTTAACTATAGGTTAAGATTAGGGAGTACTGATCTTGTAGGGAGCAACTGAGCCAGAGTAGTTAGCGATGTGATGAGGTCCTAAAGATAGCATATCAATATAGCACAGTTGTACAGTGGATTAAAACAGTTGTTAAACAATACATTTTGTCTGAGGTTAAACATGGAGGAAAACTATTAGCCTGAAAAGGGACAGTTTAGACAGAGCTTATGGGGGTTTCTCAGGGCTCTCAACACAATTACTATTAGGCAACTTGGGGGATATACATGCATGAGGGCTAGTAAATAGCGGATTAAAGCTAGTAGCAAGACTTTTGATTGGTACAATCCTCACAAACCTACTAGCTAATTAACCCAAAACAGGACTCATACATGCACACAAAAACAAACAAACCCTGATCTGCAATAATAATACCCCACTGAACTCCCGGTCTCAGCATGTGTCCCAAAAGCAGTTCTTGGTGCATAATTATAATTTACCCTACTCCATGTCTCACATCTAGGGAAGCACTATGGGCATGAGTCCTCAAGTTGAGAAAGGGCCGCTTCCAAAAAGTGGGGATCGTTATATGCGCTAATTGCGCAGATCTTGTGGTACCAGGAGTGAGGTAGCGGTCTGCCATGGCGGAAACATCCCTGTTCGCCAGGGTCAGGAGTGAGTAGGAAACAATAGCCTCCTCGTAATGCGTGTTGGCTCCCTGGATTAAAGTTCCGTCGGGTGTTGCCTTTTCAAAGAGAGTCCGGTAAGGGGGAGCAATCTCTGCCACTGCCGCATGGGAAACCTTCACCTCCATGTCTTGCGCTGCTGTCGCTCTGGGGGTATGTGATCTTGCCTCACAGCTCTGGGCTGCCAGGATCACGATCTCGCCCTGTCCCAGATCTAAGGTAGGAAGTGGGCTATTCTTAGCGGGGCTGGAGCAATCGATCCGGCTAAAGGAGTAGCAGGCTTCCGCCTCAACTGGGCCTGTAGGATCATACGCAGGCCTGTCACCCGTTTCATTCATGGATGGGTCTGGGGTCACAAGTTGCCTCCTGGCCATATGCTCCGGAGTCACAAGGATTCTGCAGAGCTCTTCCTCTAAGCTATGGTAGAAGTCATTTATCGCCTGGATCATCTCATGTTCCCATTTGTCTAGCGCTTCCATCTCAGGTAGGAGGTTCCGTTATGATAACCTAGACCCTGGACAAAAAAGTTCAATAGGTGTGGATGGTTCCCACAATGAGGAGAATTCTTATAACTGGAGGTAGTGATGTCTGCGCACTCAAGGCGCAGCGGTGTGTGGGGACAATGTAGAGGTTTCAGTGATAGGGAAAGGCCTCCCAGATCTGCCTTGCAGAATTAAAAAACCATGAAGAGAGCCTGAGGAGGCTGAAGCTCAGAGCGACCAGTAAGATGGCCGCCGCCCGGAAGTCCCCCAACTTAAAGGATGTTAAGGTCACGTTAAGGTCATCACGGATTTATTTTTCACGGAATATCACATTTTGGACATAACATTTTTAGCTATTCCAGCATTGTTTGACTTTGAGTTTTGCAACCATTTTTTGTTCTTATTTGTTATTTTTTCATCACAATTTTCCATCATAGTTTTATAACTCAGATCATCCATCATATTTGTCTTCACATTTTGTCACATTCTAACTATTTTTTCACTAAGTTAAGCACATAGTTGAAGGAGTCAATATAAGTTGCTTTACGCAACATTTACACTTAGGTGCAGGATCTCACATATCCACCAGACCATCAAGCCAATATCAACATTTCTGGATACTTAAGCTAATTTTTTAAGTATTTCATTATATTTATGTCGCATTTTATTGTATGTTTGTATTTTTAATGTTTCATAAGCACATGGATCCATGCTTCTTATCTGAATACTTGTATAATAAACTTGATTGAATGTATTTATGTAATGTATTGATAATTTAAATATTTTTATATATAAGACCCAGCCTCCGTCAGGTTAGGTGCTTTGGCATTTTTCCCCATATCTAGGTTCACTATTCAACAAAGGAAGTAAATAATAGAAACAAACTAGAAAGCTTTCGCCTGATCTATCTGAACCATGACATTTTCGTTTTTACTATATATATATATATATATATATATATATATATATATATATATATATATATCTCACAATATCTGCGTCCCTATATATCAGTTCCTCCTTACACTCAGATTCTCCCTTTTTATCATTTACTGTAGATACTGTAACCTTTATTGACCTGGTACAAAGATGTCTAAACTATGTAGGAAATCCCTTGAGTATGGTGTGAGGTGTGTGTGAGAGCAAATATATCTATATATTAGACGTATATAAATTCTTGTTACAAACAATCACATAGTGCAGTTAGATTTATTTACAAACGATTCCTATGGTGCAGAGATCCATTTATTGCCAATCCTCTTCCCTTTAATACCATTCTGTCTTCGTACATATACATTGTCCCAAAGGCTTGCATGCCCGGATGCGTTTCAATAACACCCTTGAACGTTATATGGTGAATCCCACAGTCATCTACACAGTATCCCCCATCATGATCGTGTCCTGCAAAGTAGCCCACAACACACGGGTGGGACTGGATCACAGACAGGACCTCCTGGTAATTCCACATCAGACACATAGTATCAGCCGCGGCTGGGTGTATGGGGAGGTGACCTGTAGAGGAGAGCTGTAGTTACAGGGAGCATTTTACATCAGACACATAGTATCAGCCGCGGCTGGGTGTATGGGGAGGTGACCTGTAGAGGAGAGCTGTAGTTAGAGAGCATTTTACATCAGACACATAGTATCAGCCGCGGCTGGGTGTATGGGGAGGTGACCTGTAGAGGAGAGCTGTAGTTACAGAGAGCATTTTACATCAGACACATAGTATCAGCTGCGGCTCGGTGTATGGGGAGGTGACCTGTAGAGGAGAGCTGTAGGTACAGAGAGCATTTTACATCAGACACATAGTATCAGCCGCGGCTGGGTGTATGGGGAGGTGACCTGTAGAGGAGAGCTGTAGTTAGAGAGCATTTTACATCAGACACATAGTATCAGCCGCGGCTGGGTGTATGGGGAGGTGACCTGTAGAGGAGAGCTGTAGTTAGAGAGCATTTTACATCAGACACATAGTATCAGCCGCGGCTGGGTGTATGGGGAGGTGACCTGTAGAGGAGAGCTGAAGTTACAGAGAGCATTTTACATCAGACACATAGTATCAGCCGCGGCTGGGTGTATGGGGAGGTGACCTGTAGAGGAGAGCTGTAGTTACAGAGAGCATTTTACATCAGACACATAGTATCAGCCGCGGCTGGGTGTATGGGGAGGTGACCTGTAGAGGAGAGCTGTAGTTAGAGAGCATTTTACATCAGACACATAGTATCAGCCGCGGCTGGGTGTATGGGGAGGTGACCTGTAGAGGAGAGCTGTAGTTACAGAGAGCATTTTACATCAGACACATAGTATCAGCCGCGGCTGGGTGTATGGGGAGGTGACCTGTAGAGGAGAGCTGTAGTTACAGAGAGCATTTTACATCAGACACATAGTATCAGCTGCGGCTCGGTGTATGGGGAGGTGACCTGTAGAGGAGAGCTGTAGGTACAGAGAGCATTTTACATCAGACACATAGTATCAGCCGCGGCTGGGTGTATGGGGAGGTGACCTGTAGAGGAGAGCTGTAGTTAGAGAGCATTTTACATCAGACACATAGTATCAGCCGCGGCTGGGTGTATGGGGAGGTGACCTGTAGAGGAGAGCTGTAGTTAGAGAGCATTTTACATCAGACACATAGTATCAGCCGCGGCTGGGTGTATGGGGAGGTGACCTGTAGAGGAGAGCTGAAGTTACAGAGAGCATTTTACATCAGACACATAGTATCAGCCGCGGCTGGGTGTATGGGGAGGTGACCTGTAGAGGAGAGCTGTAGTTACAGAGAGCATTTTACATCAGACACATAGTATCAGCCGCGGCTGGGTGTATGGGGAGGTGACCTGTAGAGGAGAGCTGTAGTTAGAGAGCATTTTACATCAGACACATAGTATCAGCCGCGGCTGGGTGTATGGGGAGGTGACCTGTAGAGGAGAGCTGTAGTTACAGAGAGCATTTTACATCAGACACATAGTATCAGCCGCGGCTGGGTGTATGGGGAGGTGACCTGTAGAGGAGAGCTGTAGTTACAGAGAGCATTTTACATCAGACACATAGTATCAGCCGCGGCTGGGTGTATGGGGAGGTGACCTGTAGAGGAGAGCTGTAGTTACAGAGAGCATTTTACATCAGACACATAGTATCAGCCGCGGCTCGGTGTATGGGGAGGTGACCTGTAGAGGAGAGCTGTAGTTACAGAGAGCATTTTACATCAGACACATAGTATCAGCCGCGGCTGGGTGTATGGGGAGGTGACCTGTAGAGGAGAGCTGTAGTTACAGAGAGCATTTTACATCAGACACATAGTATCAGCCGCGGCTGGGTGTATGGGGAGGTGACCTGTAGAGGAGAGCTGTAGTTAGAGAGCATTTTACATCAGACACATAGTATCAGCCGCGGCTGGGTGTATGGGGAGGTGACCTGTAGAGGAGAGCTGTAGTTACAGAGAGCATTTTACATCAGACACATAGTATCAGCCGCGGCTGGGTGTATGGGGAGGTGACCTGTAGAGGAGAGCTGTAGTTACAGAGAGCATTTTACATCAGACACATAGTATCAGCCGCGGCTGGGTGTATGGGGAGGTGACCTGTAGAGGAGAGCTGTAGTTACAGAGAGCATTTTACATCAGACACATAGTATCAGCCGCGGCTGGGTGTATGGGGAGGTGACCTGTAGAGGAGAGCTGTAGTTACAGAGAGCATTTTACATCAGACACATAGTATCAGCCGCGGCTGGGTGTATGGGGAGGTGACCTGTAGAGGAGAGCTGTAGTTAGAGAGCATTTTACATCAGACACATAGTATCAGCCGCGGCTGGGTGTATGGGGAGGTGACCTGTAGAGGAGAGCTGTAGTTAGAGAGAGCATTTGACATCAGACACATAGTATCAGCCGCGGCTGGGTGTATGGGGAGGTGACCTGTAGAGGAGAGCTGTAGTTACAGAGAGCATTTTACATCAGACACATAGTATCAGCCGCGGCTCGGTGTATGGGGAGGTGACCTGTAGAGGAGAGCTGTAGTTACAGAGAGCATTTTACATCAGACACATAGTATCAGCCGCGGCTGGGTGTATGGGGAGGTGACCTGTAGAGGAGAGCTGTAGTTACAGAGAGCATTTTACATCAGACACATAGTATCAGCCACGGCTGGGTGTATGGGGAGGTGACCTGTAGAGGAGAGCTGTAGTTACAGAGAGCATTTTACATCAGACACATAGTATCAGCCGCGGTTGGGTGTATGGGGAGGTGACCTGTAGAGGAGAGCTGTAGTTACAGAGAGCATTTTACATCAGACACATAGTATCAGCCGCGGCTGGGTGTATGAGGAGGTGACCTGTAGAGGAGAGCTGTAGTTACAGAGAGCATTTTACATCAGACACATAGTATCAGCCGCGGCTGGGTGTATGGGGAGGTGACCTGTAGAGGAGAGCTGTAGGTACAGAGAGCATTTTACATCAGACACATAGTATCAGAAGCGGCTGGGTGTATGGGGAGGTGACCTGTAGAGGAGAGCTGTAGTTAGAGAGCATTTTACATCAGACACATAGTATCAGCCGCGGCTGGGTGTATGGGGAGGTGACCTGTAGAGGAGAGCTGTAGTTAGAGAGCATTTTACATCAGACACATAGTATCAGCCGCGGCTGGGTGTATGGGGAGGTGACCTGTAGAGGAGAGCTGTAGTTAGAGAGCATTTTACATCAGACACATAGTATCAGCCGTGGCTGGGTGTATGGGGAGGTGACCTGTAGAGGAGAGCTGTAGTTACAGAGAGCATTTTACATCAGACACATAGTATCAGCCGCGGCTGGGTGTATGGGGAGGTGACCTGTAGAGGAGAGCTGTAGTTAGAGAGCATTTTACATCAGACACATAGTATCAGCCGCGGCTGGGTGTATGGGGAGGTGACCTGTAGAGGAGAGCTGTAGTTAGAGAGCATTTTACATCAGACACATAGTATCAGCCGCGGCTGGGTGTATGGGGAGGTGACCTGTAGAGGAGAGCTGTAGTTACAGAGAGCATTTTACATCAGACACATAGTATAAGCCGCGGCTGGGTGTATGGGGAGGTGACCTGTAGAGGAGAGCTGTAGTTACAGAGAGCATTTTACATCAGACACATAGTATCAGCCGCGGCTGGGTGTATGGGGAGGTGACCTGTAGAGGAGAGCTGTAGTTACAGAGAGCATTTTACATCAGACACATAGTATCAGCCGCGGCTGGGTGTATGGGGAGGTGACCTGTAGAGGAGAGCTGTAGTTAGAGAGCATTTTACATCAGACACATAGTATCAGCCGCGGCTGGGTGTATGGGGAGGTGACCTGTAGAGGAGAGCTGTAGTTACAGAGAGCATTTTACATCAGACACATAGTATCAGCTGCGGCTGGGTGTATGGGGAGGTGACCTGTAGAGGAGAGCTGTAGTTACAGAGAGCATTTTACATCAGACACATAGTATCAGCCGCGGCTGGGTGTATGGGGAGGTGACCTGTAGAGGAGAGCTGTAGTTACAGAGAGCATTTTACATCAGACACATAGTATCAGCCGCGGCTGGGTGTATGGGGAGGTGACCTGTAGAGGAGAGCTGTAGTTACAGGGAGCATTTTACATCAGACACATAGTATCAGCCGTGGCTGGGTGTATGGGGAGGTGACCTGTAGAGGAGAGCTGTAGTTAGAGAGCATTTTACATCAGACACATAGTATCAGCCGCGGCTGGGTGTATGGGGAGGTGACCTGTAGAGGAGAGCTGTAGTTACAGAGAGCATTTTACATCAGACACATAGTATCAGCCGCGGCTGGGTGTATGGGGAGGTGACCTGTAGAGGAGAGCTGTAGTTACAGAGAGCATTTTACATCAGACACATAGTATAAGCCGCGGCTGGGTGTATGGGGAGGTGACCTGTAGAGGAGAGCTGTAGTTACAGAGAGCATTTTACATCAGACACATAGTATCAGCCGCGGCTGGGTGTATGGGGAGGTGACCTGTAGAGGAGAGCTGTAGTTACAGAGAGCATTTTACATCAGACACATAGTATCAGCCGCGGCTGGGTGTATGGGGAGGTGACCTGTAGAGGAGAGCTGTAGTTAGAGAGCATTTTACATCAGACACATAGTATCAGCCGCGGCTGGGTGTATGGGGAGGTGACCTGTAGAGGAGAGCTGTAGTTACAGAGAGCATTTTACATCAGACACATAGTATCAGCCGCGGCTGGGTGTATGGGGAGGTGACCTGTAGAGGAGAGCTGTAGTTAGAGAGCATTTTACATCAGACACATAGTATCAGCCGCGGCTGGGTGTATGGGGAGGTGACCTGTAGAGGAGAGCTGTAGTTAGAGAGCATTTTACATCAGACACATAGTATCAGCCGCGGCTGGGTGTATGGGGAGGTGACCTGTAGAGGAGAGCTGTAGTTAGAGAGCATTTTACATCAGACACATAGTATCAGCCGCGGCTGGGTGTATGGGGAGGTGACCTGTAGAGGAGAGCTGTAGTTAGAGAGCATTTTACATCAGACACATAGTATCAGCCGCGGTTGGGTGTATGGGGAGGTGACCTGTAGAGGAGAGCTGTAGTTACAGAGAGCATTTTACATCAGACACATAGTATCAGCCGCGGCTGGGTGTATGGGGAGGTGACCTGTAGAGGAGAGCTGTAGGTACAGAGAGCATTTTACATCAGACACATAGTATCAGCCGCGGCTGGGTGTATGGGGAGGTGACCTGTAGAGGAGAGCTGTAGTTACAGAGAGCATTTTACATCAGACACATAGTATCAGTCGCGGCTCGGTGTATGGGGAGGTGACCTGTATAGGAGAGCTGTAGTTACAGAGAGCATTTTACATCAGACACTTTGGGGGCTACTTATCAAGCCGTCTACTTTTCTGGCTTCGCCGGCCCAATACGTCCGCCTAAGCTCGCCTACCTTCGCCGCCGCGGACCTTGAATACGTTCGCCTAAGTTATCAAATAAAGCTGTCAAAAAGCCGCGGGGCGATGAGCAGCGGACTGTGACAGTTATCACTCATCCGATCTCGCTGCCCTTCGGCTTTTTCCCAGCTTTATTGCTAGCCTGTCACTAAGCACTCACACTAAACTACACTGTTCTACCCCCTATACCGGCGCCCCCGGAGGCCCCCGCAACTAAATAAAGTTACTAACCCCTAAACCGCCGCTCCTAGACCCCGCCGCAAGTCTTATAAATGTATTAACCCCTAAACCGCCGCTCCTAGACCCCGCCGCAAGTCTTATAAATGTATTAACCCCTAAACCGCCGCTCCCGGACACCGCTGCCACCTACATTATACCTAGTAACCCCTATCCTGCCCCCCTATACCGTCGCCCTCTATTATAAAATTATTAACCCCTATCCTGCTGATCCCGCACCTCTCCGCAACTAAATAAATAGTTTAACCCCTAAACCGCCGCTCCATGAACCCGCCGCAACCTATAATAAATTTATTAACCCCTATCCTGCCCCCCACTACGCCGCCGCCACTGTAATAAAATGATTAACCCCTAAACCTAAGTCTAACCCTAACCATAACGCCCCCCCTAACTTAAATATTAATTAAATAAATCTAAATAAATTAACTCTTATTAACTAAATGAATCCTATTTAAAACTAAATACTTACCTTTAAAATAAACCCTAATATAGCTACAATATAAATAATAATTATATTCTAGCTATCTTAGGATTTATTTTTATTTTACAGGTACCTTTCAATTTATTTTAACCATGTACAATAGCTATTAAATAGTTATTAACTATTTAATAGCTTACCTAGCTAAAATAAAGAGAAATGTACCTGTGAAATAAATCCTAACCTAAGTTACAATTACACCTAACACTACACTATACTTTAATAAATTATTCCTATTTAAAAATAAATACTTACCTGTAAAATAAACCCTAAGATAGCTACAATGTAATTAATAATTATATTATAGCTATCTTAGGATTTATATTTATTTTACAGGTAACTTTGTATTTATTTTAGCTAGTTAGAATAGTTATTAAATAGTTATTAACTATTTAATAACTACCTAGATAAAAGAAATACAAAATTACCTGTAAAATAAATCCTAACTTAAGTTACAATTAAACCTAACACTACACTATCATTAAATTAACTAAATAAACTACCTACAAAGAACTACAATGAAATACAATTACATAAACTAACAACATTAAAACCCACCACCCACATACCCCTAATCTAACCCAAACCCCCCTTACAAAAACCTAACACTAATCCCCTGAAGATCATCCTACCTTGAGTCGTCTTCACTCAGCCGAGCCACCGATGGAACTGAAGAGGACATCCGGAGCGGAAGAAGTTAATCCTCCAAGCGGCGCTGAAGAAATCTTCCATCCGATGAAGTCATCATCCAGGCGGCGCTGAAGAAGTCTTCGATCCGGCCGATGTCATCTTCAAAGAGGCGCTGAAGAGGTCTTCTATCCGGGCGAAGTCATCTTCCAAGCCGGGTCTTCAATCTTCCTTCCGCCGACGCGGAACCACCTTCTTCACCGACGGACTACGACGAATGACGGCTCCTTTAAGGGACGTCATCCAAGATGGCGTCCCCTCAATTCCGATTGGCTGATAGGATTCTATCAGCCAATCGGAATTAAGGTAGGAAAATCTGATTGGCTGATGGAATCAGCCAATCAGATTCAAGTTCAATCCGATTGGCTGATCCAATAATTATTAATTACATTGTAGCTATCTTAGGGTTTATTTTACAGGTAAGTATTTATTTTTAAATAGGAATAATTTATTAAAGTATAGTGTAGTGTTAGGTGTAATTGTAACTTAGGTTAGGATTTATTTCACAGGTACATTTCTCTTTATTTTAGCTAGGTAAGCTATTAAATAGTTAATAACTATTTAATAGTTATTGTACATGGTTAAAATAAATTGAAAGGTACCTGTAAAATAAAAATAAATCCTAAGATAGCTAGAATATAATTATTATTTATATTGTAGCTATATTAGGGTTTATTTTAAAGGTAAGTATTTAGTTTTAAATAGGATTCATTTAGTTAATAAGAGTTAATTTATTTAGATTTTTTTAATTAATATTTAAGTTAGTGGGCGTTAGGGTTAGGGTTAGGTTTAGGGGTTAATCATTTTATTACAGTGGCGGCGGCGTAGTGGGGGGCAGGATAGGGGTTAATAAATTTATTATAGGTGGCGACGGTGTAGGGGGGGCAGATTAGGGGTTAATAAATGTATTATAGGTGGCGACGGTGTAGGGGGGGCAGGATAGGGGTTAATACATTTAATATAGGTTGCGGCGGGTTCAGGGAGCGGCGGGTTAGGGGTTAATACATTTATTATAGTTGCGGTGGGCTCCGGGAGCGGCGGTTTAGGGGTTAATATGTATAGAGTAGCTTGCGGTGGGCTCCGGGAGCGGCGGTTTAGGGGGTAATAACTTTATTTAGTTGCGGCGGTGTAGGGGGGGTCAGATTAGTGGTGTTTAGACTCGGGGTACATGTTAGGGTGTTAGGTGTAGACAGCTCCCATAGAAATCAATGGGATGTCTGTCAGCAGCGAACTTGTACTTTCGCTATGGTCAGACTCCCATTGATTCCTATGGGATCCGCCGCCTCCAGGCTGGCGCTTTGAAAACCAGGTACGCTGGGCCGTAAAAGTGCCGAGCGTACCTGCTAGTTTTTTGATAGCTAGCAAAAGTAGTGAGAATGTGCCGCACTTGTGTGCGGAACATCTGGAGTGACGTAAGAATCGATCTGTGTCGGACTGAGTCCGGCGGATCGAAGCTGACGTCACAAAATTCTACTTTTGCCGGTCTCGAGCCTTTGATAACTAAGGCGTATCAGCCTCGCCACAAATACGCTGCGGAATACGCAGCGTATTTGAGGTTGACGGCTTGATAACTACCCCCCATAGTATCAGCCGCGGCTGGGTGTATGGGGAGGTGACCTGTAGAGGAGAGCTGTAGTTACAGAGCATTTTACATCAGACACATAGTATCAGCCGCGGCTGGGTGTATGGGGAGGTGACCTGTAGAGGAGAGCTGTAGTTACAGAGAGCATTTTACATCAGACACATAGTATCAGCCGCGGCTGGGTGTATGGGGAGGTGACCTGTA
Source organism: Bombina bombina (assembly GCF_027579735.1). Classification (NCBI taxonomy): domain Eukaryota; kingdom Metazoa; phylum Chordata; class Amphibia; order Anura; family Bombinatoridae; genus Bombina; species Bombina bombina. Next base: position 1,601,204,709 of record NC_069499.1, read on the forward strand.
GAGGAGAGCTGTAGTTACAGAGAGCATTTTACATCAGACACATAGTATCAGCTGCGGCTGGGTGTATGGGGAGGTGACCTGTAGAGGAGAGCTGTAGTTACAGAGAGCATTTTACATCAGACACATAGTATCAGCCGCGGCTGGGTGTATGGGGAGGTGACCTGTAGAGGAGAGCTGTAGTTAGAGAGCATTTTACATCAGACACATAGTATCAGCCGCGGCTGGGTGTATGGGGAGGTGACCTGTAGAGGAGAGCTGTAGTTACAGAGAGCATTTTACATCAGACACATAGTAACAGCCGCCGCTGGGTGTATGGGGAGGTGACCTGTAGAGGAGAGCTGTAGTTACAGAGAGCATTTTACATCAGACACATAGTATCAGCCGCGGCTGGGTGTATGGGGAGGTGACCTGTAGAGGAGAGCTGTAGTTAGAGAGCATTTTACATCAGACACATAGTATCAGCCGCGGTTGGGTGTATGGGGAGGTGACCTCTAGAGGAGAGCTGTAGTTACAGAGAGCATTTTACATCAGACACATAGTATCAGCCGCGGCTGGGTGTATGGGGAGGTGACCTGTAGAGGAGAGCTGTAGTTACATAGAGCATTTTACATCAGACACATAGTATCAGCCGCGGCTGGGTGTATGGGGAGGTGACCTGTATAGGAGAGCTGTAGTTACAGAGAGCATTTTACATCAGACACATAGTATCAGCCGCGGCTGGGTGTATGGGGAGGTGACCTGTAGAGGAGAGCTGTAGTTACAGAGAGCATTTTACATCAGACACATAGTATCAGCCGCGGCTGGGTGTATGGGGAGGTGACCTGTAGAGGAGAGCTGTAGTTACAGAGAGCATTTTACATCAGACACATAGTATCAGCCGCGGCTGGGTGTATGGGGAGGTGACCTGTAGAGGAGAGCTGTAGTTACAGGGAGCATTTTACATCAGACACATAGTATCAGCCGCGGCTGGGTGTATGGGGAGGTGACCTGTAGAGGAGAGCTGTAGTTACAGAGAGCATTTTACATCAGACACATAGTATCAGCCGCGGCTCGGTGTATGGGGAGGTGACCTGTAGAGGAGAGCTGTAGTTAGAGAGCATTTTACATCAGACACATAGTATCAGCCGCGGCTGGGTGTATGGGGAGGTGACCTGTAGAGGAGAGCTGTAGTTACAGAGAGCATTTTACATCAGACACATAGTTTCAGCCGCGGCTGGGTGTATGGGGAGGTGACCTGTAGAGGAGAGCTGTAGTTACAGGGAGCATTTTACATCAGACACATAGTATCAGCCGCGGCTGGGTGTATGGGGAGGTGACCTGTAGAGGAGAGCTGTAGTTACAGAGAGCATTTTACATCAGACACATAGTATCAGCCGTGGCTGGGTGTATGGGGAGGTGACCTGTAGAGGAGAGCTGTAGTTACAGAGAGCATTTTACATCAGACACATAGTATCAGCCGCGGCTGGGTGTATGGGGAGGTGACCTGTAGAGGAGAGCTGTAGTTAGAGAGCATTTTACATCAGACACATAGTATCAGCCGCGGCTGGGTGTATGAGGAGGTGACCTGTAGAGGAGAGCTGTAGTTACAGAGAGCATTTTACATCAGACACATAGTATCAGCCGCGGCTGGGTGTATGGGGAGGTGACCTGTAGAGGAGAGCTGTAGTTAGAGAGCATTTTACATCAGACACATAGTATCAGCCGCGGCTGGGTGTATGGGGAGGTGACCTGTAGAGGAGAGCTGTAGTTACAGAGAGCATTTTACATCAGACACATAGTATCAGCCGCGGCTGGGTGTATGGGGAGGTGACCTGTAGAGGAGAGCTGTAGTTACAGAGAGCATTTTACATCAGACACATAGTATCAGCCGCGGCTGGGTGTATGGGGAGGTGACCTGTAGAGGAGAGCTGTAGTTAGAGAGCATTTTACATCAGACACATAGTATCAGCCGCGGTTGGGTGTATGGGGAGGTGACCTGTAGAGGAGAGCTGTAGTTACAGAGAGCATTTTACATCAGACACATAGTATCAGCCGCGGCTGGGTGTATGGGGAGGTGACCTGTAGAGGAGAGCTGTAGTTACAGAGAGCATTTTACATCAGACACATAGTATCAGCCGCGGCTGGGTGTATGGGGAGGTGACCTGTAGAGGAGAGCTGTAGTTAGAGAGCATTTTACATCAGACACATAGTATCAGCCGCGGCTGGGTGTATGGGGAGGTGACCTGTAGAGGAGAGCTGTAGTTACAGAGCATTTTACATCAGACACATAGTATCAGCCGCGGCAGGGTGTATGGGGAGGTGACCTGTAGAGGACAGCTGTAGTTACAGAGAGCATTTTACATCAGACACATAGTATCAGAAGCGGCTGGGTGTATGGGGAGGTGACCTGTAGAGGAGAGCTGTAGTTAGAGAGCATTTTACATCAGACACATAGTATCAGCCGCGGCTGGGTGTATGGGGAGGTGACCTGTAGAGGAGAGCTGTAGTTAGAGAGCATTTTACATCAGACACATAGTATCAGCCGCGGCTGGGTGTATGGGGAGGTGACCTGTAGAGGAGAGCTGTAGTTAGAGAGCATTTTACATCAGACACATAGTATCAGCCGTGGCTGGGTGTATGGGGAGGTGACCTGTAGAGGAGAGCTGTAGTTACAGAGAGCATTTTACATCAGACACATAGTATCAGCCGCGGCTGGGTGTATGGGGAGGTGACCTGTAGAGGAGAGCTGTAGTTAGAGAGCATTTTACATCAGACACATAGTATCAGCCGCGGCTGGGTGTATGGGGAGGTGACCTGTAGAGGAGAGCTGTAGTTAGAGAGCATTTTACATCAGACACATAGTATCAGCCGCGGCTGGGTGTATGGGGAGGTGACCTGTAGAGGAGAGCTGTAGTTACAGAGAGCATTTTACATCAGACACATAGTATCAGCCGCGGCTGGGTGTATGGGGAGGTGACCTGTAGAGGAGAGCTGTAGTTACAGAGAGCATTTTACATCAGACACATAGTATCAGCCGCGGCTGGGTGTATGGGGAGGTGACCTGTAGAGGAGAGCTGTAGTTACAGAGAGCATTTTACATCAGACACATAGTATCAGCCGCGGCTGGGTGTATGGGGAGGTGACCTGTAGAGGAGAGCTGTAGTTAGAGAGCATTTTACATCAGACACATAGTATCAGCCGCGGCTGGGTGTATGGGGAGGTGACCTGTAGAGGAGAGCTGTAGTTACAGAGAGCATTTTACATCAGACACATAGTATCAGCCGCGGCTGGGTGTATGGGGAGGTGACCTGTAGAGGAGAGTGTTACAGAAGCATTAGTTATTTTGTTGTGAAGAAACTTATTTCCCAGCAGCAATGCCTGAACCAGCCAAGCCAGCGCCTAAGAAGGGCTCCAAGAAAACTGTAACAAGTATCATTTCATAAAGGGTTAACTCTGTTCAGTTTTGAGAAAACTATTTTCTGAGGCAGGTTTCCTAGCATATTGTGTACTGTAATTAAGTTTGTGATAAGCATTCACTGCTAGGTGATAAGAAGGACTCAATTGTTTTCTTGTGTGTACTTGTTATCTGCGGTGGCCTGTCCAAGGGCTTTGTCTAAATGTGTGATGGGGGATTTTATGCTTCCCCCCCTGGGAGTGCCCTGTGTGCATGTAACCTAAATAAAAAGCAGGCTGGGCATCCCAGTCCTCAGTTCTTGGTTGTCCCTCAATCGCAGCGTTGACTCGTTTTTGTGGGCAGAAGGGTATCCTAGCTGTACTACAGCTAAGGGGGATTATTCTACATTTGCGAGACTCATATAGAATACTATGGAAAGCAGTTTCTCCCCTCTTCAGCAATAGGAATCCAGGCTACTAAGCGGTCCATCTCTCAGCGAGACTAAGGGTAACCGTAACATTTGGCGGCAGCGGTGGGATTTTTCCTGGATTTCCTAGGAGAGGTACAGAACGGATGGAGAGCGCTTACGAAAAATTGAAGCGTACAACCCTAAAGGATTTACTTGAAAGCAGAGGGGGGTACGCCAGCAACCGGCCGAGGAGAGAGCTGATCGCAGAATTGACCGAACTGGATCAGAGCTTCACAATGGCGGAAACACCGAC
>NC_069499.1:1601262366-1601267366 GCF_027579735.1 Bombina bombina
GGCTTTTGAGTGTCCTTGCAAAGAAAGGTGGCTATATTGGTCACTGATTTGTTTTTGTTCTGTTTTTGAATGTCAGAAATGTATATTTGTGAATGTTGAGATGTTATATTGGTTTCACTGGTAAAAATAAATAATTGAAATGGGTATATATTTGTTTTTTGTTAAGTTGCCTAATAATTATGCACAGTAATAGTCACCTGCACACACAGATATCCCCCTAAAATAGCTATAACTAAAAACAAACTAAAAACTACTTCCAAAAATATTCAGCTTTGATATTAATGAGTTTTATGGGTTCATTGAGAACATGGTTGTTGTTCAATAATAAAATTAATCCTCAAAAATACAACTTGCCTAATAATTCTGCACTCCCTGTATATATAATGTATACATACACACACATACTATATATATATATATATATATATATATATATATATATATATATATATATATATATATATATATATATAATGTATACATACACACACATACTATATATATATATATAATGTATACATACACACACATACTATATATATATATATATATATATATAATGTATACATACACACACATACTATATATATATATATATATATATATATATATATATATATATATATATATATATATATATATATATATATATATATATATATAATGTATACATACACACACATACTATATATATATATATATATATATATATATATATATATATATATATATATATATAATGTATACATACACACACATACTATATATAATGTATACATACACACACATACTATATATATATATATAATGTATACATACACACACATACTATATATATATAATGCATACATACACACACATACTATACAGTGACGTGCGGTGAGGTCAGAGGCTGGTGAGGCACTTGGTATGATAAGCCCGACAAACCCATATATGAACCCAATAGATGTAGTTTAAATATACAATTAATTTAGCAGGTGCACAAGGGCAATTAGCATTAGCAGACAGTTATAGCTTTTTTCTCCCCTTAGTAGACAGTTATAGCCTTTTTCCCCCTTAGCAGATAGATATAGCTTTTTTCTCCCCTTAGCAGACAGTTATAGCATTGTTTTCCCCTTAGCAGACCGTTATAGCCCTTTTTCGCCCTCAGCAGACAGTTATAGCTTTTTTCTCCCCTTAGCAGAGGGTTATAGCATTTTTTCCTCTTAGCAGACAGTTATAGCTTTTTTTCTCCCCTTAGCAGATAGTTATAGTTTTGTTCTCCCCTTAGCAGACAGTTATAGCTTTTTTTCTCCCCTTAGCAGATAGTTATAGTTTTGTTCTCCCCTTAGCAGACAGTTATAGCTTTATTCTCCCCTTAGCAGACAGTTATAGCTTTATTCTCCCCTTAGCAGACAGTTACAACATTTTTGCCCCTTAGCAGACAGTTACAGCATTTTATTCACCTTAGCAGACAGTTATAGCATTTTATTCACCTTAGCAGACAGTTATAGCATTTTTTTCCTCTTAGCAGACAGTTATAGCTTTTTTTCTCACCTTAGCAGACAGTTATACATTTTTTTTTTCCCCTTAGCAGACAGTTATAGTTTTTTTCTCCCCTTAGCAGACAGTTATAGCTTTATTCTCCCCTTAGCAGACAGTTATAGCTTTATTCTCCCCTTAGCAGACAGTTATAGCTTTATTCTCCCCTTAGCAGACAGTTATAGCTTTATTCTCCCCTTAGCAGACAGTTATAGCTTTATTCTCCCCTTAGCAGACAGTTACAGCATTTTTTCCCCTTAGCAGACAGTTACAGCATTTTATTCACCTTAGCAGACAGTTATAGCATTTTTTTCCCCTTAGCAGACAGTTATAGCCTTTTTTTTCCCCTTAGCAGACAGTTATAGCTTTTTCTCCCCTTAGCAGACAGTTATAGCTTTTTCTCCCCTTAGCAGACAGTTACAGCATTTTATTCACCTTAGCAGACAGTTATAGCTTTATTCTCCCCTTAGCAGACAGTTACAGCATTTTATTCACCTTAGCAGACAGTTACAGCATTTTATTCACCTTAGCAGACAGTTATAGCATTTTATTCCCCATAGCAGACAATTATAGCATTTTTTTTTCTTAAGCAGACTCAGACAGACAGTTATAGCTTTTTATCCATTTAGCAGACAGACAGACAGATATAGTTTTTTTTTTATTAAGCAGAGTCAGACAGTTATAGGCTTTTTATCCCCTTAGCAGACAGAGAGTTACAGCTTTTTTTTATTAAGAAGAATCAGACAGTTATAGGCTTTTTATCCCCTTAGCAGAAAGATAGTTATATATATTTTATTAAGCAGAGAGTTATAGGCCTTTTATCCCCTTATAATTCCTTACTTCCCAAAGAGGGAACAGCTTAAGCCCCTCCTGGCACCCAAAACATCCCAAGAATCTCCTAATGCAGAGTTTTCAGCAAATTACCTGAGCTCAGGTGTTCTCTGTCATGACAGCAGCACAGTCCCATGTCATGGAGTGTCAGAGCCAGGGGGTAATCAGGGCAAGTGCAGACAGCTCTTGTGGGGGGGGGGGTCTATTCCCCTAACTGGTGTCAGTGTGAACCGTCCAATGCTCAGACTGTGTAATCAATCACAGAGAGACTGAAAGCCCTGCCCCATGGGATTCCCTCTTATCGCTCCAGTCCTGTGATTCTTGTTACACTACACAGACACCGGCACTGCTGTGCGCAGTCTGCTATACATCACTGACTACTAAGTATAATAGAGAATAGGCTTGCTCCGATTCTGCTCCTGTCCTGCTGCTGACTAATCTGTGAGCTAAGGGGGGGGGGGGGGTACGTTTTAAAAATACATCAATATTTGTATGATTTTGCTTACATTTTTTTTATTCAACTGAACTTTGCTGCTGTTTTACTTTTAGGTTTTCCATACATAAAACGCTGGAAAACTTCAAAGTAAAACTGCAGCAAAGTTCAGTTGAATAAAAAAATTTAAGCAAAATCATACAAATATTGATGTATTTTTAAAACGGTCCCCCCCTTTAGCTCACAGATTAGCCAGCACAGCACAGGAGCAGAATCGGAGCAAGCCTATCTCTAACCTGTCTGTCTGCTAAAAGGGATTAAAAAAAGCCGCTCTGACTCTGCTTAATAAAAAAAAAGCATTAACGGTTGGGCTAAATGAATTTTGAAAAGACATTAAAACAAACAAACACATGCCCGGCCTGCACCCAAACAAAACTGCATGTCCCGGGTGTCCGTCTGCAACTATTTGCAGGTCACTCCAAGCCCACCAAAACCAGAAGCCCCTATTAGCTTCCCAGCACCGCGGCCAACCTTGCCAGGTCCCCACCGTCCCCGGTACCAGCTCCCTTCCCTACCTGCAACGGCAGCTCCTCCCCGGTCAGTGCAGAAGACTGAATCCCTGATCTCAATCTTCTGTTGTATCCCTGCATGCAGTCAGCTTGGCTTGGAGTGGCCCCTGTGCCAATGTGTGGATGTGATGGGGCTGCATGGCTTGGCTGCAGGTTGCTGCTGGTCCTTGCAGGTTGCTGCTGGCTGGGGCCTTCAGTGCTGGTGCCTGTACTGTCCTGGACTGGACCGTCGGGTTGAGCACTCCTATGCACGACTCTGCCTGCGCCAGTGTCGGCTCAGCGGCAGCGCCCATGCTCCTACATGATAAAGAGAGCTGGGCGCTGATTGGCTCTGAGGCGCGAGAGCTGGGTGCTGATTGGCTTTGACTCCCCGAGGCGCTTAGAGAGCAGCCTCTATGGGGAGCATTATTAGCGGTATGGCAATTGGGCTGTGAGACTTCAGCGCATTAAGCGCCACTGGGGGCAGTCTGTAGCTATTAATGATATACATATATTGCACAAACGAAGGGAGGCGAGCTGAACGGCTCACACACAGCCTCTCCTTGTTTGTGCAATACTGCAATATTAGGCAGCCTTATTGCAAAAAAATTGTGGCGTAGTGATTGGCGGGGGGTGGGGGGTTAGGGGGGGTACATTTAGTGTAAAAAAAATATATAAAAACTTTTTTTTAAATAACGTTTTTTTTTCTTAAATAAAAGTGTTTAAAAAGTGTAGTTACACACAGGGGACAGGTGAGGCGCTGCCTCACCTGCCTCCTATGACTGCACGTCACTGATACTATATATATATATATATATAATGTATACATACACACACATACTATATATATATATATATATATAATGTATACATACACACACATACTATATATATATATAATGTATACATACACACACATACTATATATATATATATAATGTATACATACACACACATACTATATATATATATATATAATGTATACATACACACATACTATATATATATATATATATATATATATATATATATAATGTATACATACACACACATACTATATATATATATATATATATATATATATATATATAATGTATACATACACACACATACTATATATATAATGTATACATACACACACATACTATATATATATATATATATATATATATATATAATGTATACATACACACATATACTATATATATATATATATATATATATATATATATATATATATATATATATATAATGTATACATACACACACATACTATATATATATATATATATATATATATAATGTATACATACACACACATACTATATATATAATGTATACATACACACACATACTATATATATATATATATATATATATATAATGTATACATACACACATATACTATATATATATATATATATATATATATATATATATATAATGTATACATACACACACATACTATATATATATATATAATGTATACACACACACATACTATATATATATATATATATATATATATAATGTATACATACACACACATACTATATATATATATATATATAATGTATACATACACACACATACTATATATATATATATATATATATATAATGTATACATACACATACTATATATATATATATATATATATATATATA
>NC_069499.1:1601272366-1601440076 GCF_027579735.1 Bombina bombina
GAGAAGCCACGCCCCCAAGCCACACCCAAACCACGCCCATTTATAAAGTGTCCAGGAATCTTCTGGGCAAAAGGTGGCAACCCGTGACAGCTCATAAAAAACAGGCACAGCTAGGTCTTCTAAAATGTAACACTACGCACTGGGAGGGAAGTCACTCTGACTGAACTCAACTGAACTCAGTCAGACGGACCTTAGCACAGTGTTACTGCCTCTGCGCTTGGTTTCATCTGCTCTTAAATGCTGCTCACAAATCTAACACCCAGGCAGGCTGACAGTTTAAAATAAATGCATACACAAAAAAAATCCAGGGACATACAACAAAATCTAGGGAATGTCCCTGGAAATCAGGGACTGTTGGCAACTATGAATGTACAGCCTGCATTAGCCTCTCTAGCCAAAACTTGTATGAAAAAATGCCGGACATGTATAAACACAGTAGCTGTGCTGATGCTCTGCTTGTTGGCCCCCACCGCTCTAGTAATAGTTCTGCCCCTGCTGGCTGCTGCTATATGAATAATCATTACAGTATATTAAACTCAAGACTTACTAACTTGCAGGCTGCTGCTGCCTGCCTCCCTCGCACTCTTCTCTTCCCTCCTGCACGCGCGGGCGCAGCTACACTGGGAGGAAGTGATATGGGGGAGCAGGAGGTCACACGACATTCAGTTTACCCAAACCATCCATCCATTACAGATCTCATGGGCCCCTGCTCCTCTTCCCACCCTCGGCTGCATCATTCAGTAGCACTGTCCTCAAGCACATACACATACCCCCCAACTGTCCCAATTTTAGGGGTCTGTCCCCCTGTCCCAGGTTGCTAGCCATCTGTCCCGATTTGCCCCATGCATAAAAAAAAAAAAAAAAATTTAAATTCTATTGGGCCCATACTCAGAAGCAGCTGGCTTTGCTCTCACAGGGTTAGAATATGATACCTGTTAGATTCCCTGTGGAAAAGGAATGGTGTGTGGGTTAAGCAGGAGTAAGAAGGCTGTATACACTCTGACCACGGGTAATGGTGACCTCTCTGACCTACCTCTGGTAGTGATGATGTCTAACCCCTGGTGATAATACTAGCATGCCTTCAGTTTTATACAATGAGCAGTGCTAATACCAGGGTAACAAACAGTGGCAGCCGCAGACTGCCAGCTAAAGTGCTTGCCAACCCCAGGACCCCATACAATGAATTACAGATACCCATATATGATGTAGTGTGTGTGCCTATCTGTATCCATAACTGTGTGTGTGTATCTGTATGTATAAGTTTATGCTATGTAGTGTGTGTGTGTCTGCATGTATAAATGTAAGCTATGTAGTGTGTGTATGTGTATCTGCATGTATAAGTGTGTATCTGCATGTATAAGTGTATGCTATGTAGTGTGTGTATGTGTATCTGCATGTATAAGTGTATATTATGTAGTGTCTGTGTATCTGCATGTATAAGTGTATGCTATGTAGTGTGTGTGTATCTGTATGTATAAGTTTATGCTATGTAGTGTCTGTGTATCTGCATGTATAAGTGTATGCTATGTAGTGTGTGTATGTGTATCTGCATGTATAAGTGTGTATCTGCATGTATAAGTGTGTATCTGCATGTGTAAGTGTATGATATGTAGTGTGTGTGTGTCTGCATGTATAAGTATATGCTATGTAGTGTGTGTATGTGTATCTGCATGTATAAGTGTGTATCTGCATGTATAAGTGTATGCTATGTAGTGTGTGTGTATCTGCATGTATAAGTGTATGCTATGTAGTGTGTGTATGTGTATCTGCATGTATAAGTGTGTATCTGCATGTATAAGTGTATGCTATGTAGTGTGTGTATGTGTATCTGCATGTATAAGTGTATGCTATGTAGTGTGTGTGTGTGTATCTGCATGTATAAGTGTATGCTATGTAGTGTGTGTGTGTCTGCATGTATAAGTGTATGCTATGTAATGTGTGTGTGTCTGCATGTATAAGTGTATGCTATGTAGTGTGTGTGTGTATCTGCATGTATAAGTGTATGCTATGTAGTGTGTGTGTGTCTGCATGTATAAATGTAAGCTATGTAGTGTGTGTATGTGTATCTGCATGTATAAGTGTGTATCTGCATGTATAAGTGTATGCTATGTAGTGTGTGTGTATCTGCATGTATAAATGTAAGCTATGTAGTGTGTGTATGTGTATCTGCATGTATAAGTGTGTATCTGCATGTATAAGTGTATGCTATGTAGTGTGTGTGTATCTGCATGTGTAAGTGTATGCTATGTAGTGCGTGTGTATCTGCATGTATAAGCGTATGCTATGTAGTGTGTGTGTATCTGCATGTATAAGTGTATGCTATGTAGTGTGTGTGTATCTGCATGTATAAGTGTATGCTATGTAGTGTGTGTGTATCTGCATGTATAAGGGTATGCTATGTAGTGTGTGTGTATCTGCATGTGTAAGTGTATGCTATGTAGTGTGTGTGTATCTGCATGTGTAAGTGTATGCTATGTAGTGTGTGTATCTGCATGTATAAGTGTATGCTATGTAGTGTGTGTGTATCTGCATGTATAAGTGTATGCTATGTAGTGTGTGTGTATCTGCCTGTATAAGTGTATGCTATGTAGTGTGTGTGTATCTGCATGTATAAGTGTATGCTGTGTAGTGTGTGTGTATCTGCATGTATAAGTGTATGCTATGTAATGTGTGTGTATCTGCATGTATAAGTGTAAGCTATGTAGTGTGTGTGTATGTGTATCTGCATGTATAAGTGTGTATCTGCATGTATAAATGTAAGCTATGTAGTGTGTGTATGTGTATCTGCATGTATAAGTGTGTATCTGCATGTATAAGTGTATGCTATGTAGTGTGTGTGTATCTGCATGTATAAGTGTATGCTATGTAGTGTGTGTTTGTCTGCATGTATAAGTGTAAGCTATGTAGTGTGTGTATGTGTATCTGCATGTATAAGTGTGTATCTGCATGTATAAGTGTATGCTATGTAGTGTGTGTGTATCTGCATGTATAAGTGTATGCTATGTAGTGTGTGTGTATCTGCATGTATAAGTGTATGCTATGTAGTGTGTGTGTATCTGCATGTATAAGTGTATGCTATGTAGTGTGTGTGTATCTGCATGTATAAGTGTATGCTATGTAATGTGTGTGTGTATCTGCATGTATAAATGTAAGCTATGTAGTGTGTGTGTATCTGCATGTGTAAGTGTATGCTATGTAGTGTGTGTGTATCTGCATGTATAAGTGTATGCTATGTAGTGTGTGTGTATCTGCATGTATAAGTGTATGCTATGTAGTGTGTGTGTATCTGCATGTGTAAGTGTATGCTATGTAGTGTGTGTGTATCTGCATGTATAAGTGTATGCTATGTAGTGTGTGTGTATCTGCATGTATAAGTGTATGCTATGTAGTGTGTGTGTATCTGCATGTATAAGTGTGTATTATGTAGTGTGTGTGTATGTGTATCTGCATGTATAAGTGTGTATCTGCATGTATAAATGTAAGCTATGTAGTGTGTGTATGTGTATCTGCATGTATAAGTGTGTATCTGCATGTATAAGTGTATGCTATGTAGTGTGTGTGTATCTGCATGTATAAGTGTAAGCTATGTAGTGTGTGTATGTGTATCTGCATGTATAAGTGTGTATCTGCATGTATAAGTGTATGCTATGTAGTGTGTGTGTATCTGCATGTATAAGTGTATGCTATGTAGTGTGTGTGTGTCTGCATGTATAAGTGTGTATCTGTATGTATAAGTTTATGCTATGTAGTGTGTGTCTGCATGTATAAATGTATGCTATGTAGTGTGTGTATGTGTATCTGCCTGTAAGTGTATGCTATGTAGTTTGTGTGTATCTGCATGTATAAGTGTATGCTATGTATTCTGTGTGTGTCTGCCTGTATAAGTGTATGCTATGTAGTGTGTGTGTGTGTCTGCACGTATAAGTGTATACTATGTAGTGTCTGTGTATCTGCATGTATAAGTGTATACTATGTAATGTGTGTGTGTGTATCTGCATGTGTAAGTGTATGCTATGTAGTGTGTGTGTATCTGCATGTATAAGTGTATGCTATGTAATGTGTGTGTATCTGCATGTATAAGTGTATGCTATGTAGTGTGTGTGTGTATCTGCATGTATAAGTGTATGCTATGTAGTGTGTGTATCTGCATGTATAAGTTTATGCTATGTAGTGTGTGCGTGTATCTGCATGTATAAGTGTATACTATGTAGTGTGTGTGTATCTGCATGTATAAGTGTATACTATGTAGTGTCTGTGTGTCTGCATGTATAAGTGTATGCTATGTAATGTGTGTGTGTATCTGCATGTGTAAGTGTATGCTATGTAGTGTGTGTGTATCTGCATGTATAAGTGTATGCTATGTAGTGTGTGTGTGTCTGCATGTATAAGTGTATGCTATGTAATGTGTGTGTATCTGCATGTATAAGTGTATGCTATGTAGTGTGTGTTTATCTGCATGTATAAGTGTATGCTATGTAGTGTGTGTTTATCTGCATGTATAAGTGTATGCTATGTAGTGTGTGTGTATCTGCATGTATAAGTGTATGCTATGTAATGTGTGTGTGTATCTGCATGTTTAAGTGTATGCTATGTAGTGTATGTGTATCTGCATGTATAAGTGTATGCTATGTAGTGTGTGTGTATCTGCATGTATAAGTGTATGCTATGTAGTGTGTGTGTGTATCTGCATGTATAAGTGTATGCTGCATGTATAAGTGTATGCTATGTAATGTGTGTGTATCTGCATGTATAAGTGTATGCTATGTAGTGTGTGTGTATCTGCATGTATAAGTGTATGCTATGTAATGTGTGTGTATCTGCATGTATAAGTGTATGCTATGTAGTGTGTGTGTATCTGCATGTATAAGTGTATGCTATGTAGTGTGTGTGTATCTGCATGTATAAGTGTATGCTATGTAGTGTATGTGTATCTGCATGTATAAGTGTATGCTATGTAGTGTGTGTGTATCTGCATGTATAAGTGTATGCTATGTAGTGTGTGTGTGTATCTGCATGTATAAGTGTATACTATGTAGTGTGTGTGTATGCTGCATGTATAAGTGTATGCTATGTAATGTGTGTGTATCTGCATGTATAAGTGTATGCTATGTAGTGTGTGTGTATCTGCATGTATAAGTGTATGCTATGTAGTGTGCATGTATCTGCATGTATAAGTGTATGCTGCATGTATAAGTGTATGCTATGTAATGTGTGTGTATCTGCATGTATAAGTGTATGCTATGTAGTGTGTGTGTATCTGCATGTATAAGTGTATGCTATGTAGTGTGTGTGTATCTGTATGTATAAGTGTATGCTATGTAGTGTGTGTGTATCTGCATGTATAAGTGTATGCTATGTAGTGTGTGTGTATCTGCATGTGTAAGTGTATGCTATGTAATGTGTGTGTGTATCTGCATGTATAAGTGTATACTATGTAGTGTGTGTGTATCTGTATGTATAAGTGTATGCTATGTAGTGTATGTGTATCTGCATGTGTAAGTGTATGCTATGTAATGTGTGTGTGTATCTGCATGTATAAGTGTATACTATGTAGTGTGTGTGTATCTGCATGTATAAGTGTATGCTATGTAGTGTGTGTGTATCTGCATGTATAAGTGTATGCTATGTAGTGTGTATGTATCTGCATGTATAAGTGTATGCTATGTAGTGTGTATGTGTATCTGCATGTATAAGTGTATGCTATGTAGTGTGTGTGTGTATCTGCATGTATAAGTGTATGCTGCATGTATAAGTGTATGCTATGTAATGTGTGTGTATCTGCATGTATAAGTGTATGCTATGTAGTGTGTGTGTATCTGCATGTATAAGTGTATGCTATGTAGTGTGTGTGTATCTGCATGTATAAGTGTATGCTATGTAGTGTGTATGTATCTGCATGTATAAGTGTATGCTATGTAGTGTGTGTGTATCTGCATGTATAAGTGTAAGCTATGTAGTGTGTGTATATCTGCATGTGTAAGTGTATGCTATGTAGTGTGTGTGTATCTGCATGTGTAATTGTATGCTATGTAGTGTGTGTGTATCTGCATGTGTAAGTGTATACTATGTAGTGTGTGTGTGTATCTGCATGTGTAAGTGTATGCTATGTAGTGTGTGTGTGTATCTGCATGTGTAAGTGTATGCTATATAGTGTGTGTATCTGCATGTGTAAGTATGCTATGTAGTGTGTGTGTGTATCTGCATGTATAAGTGTATGCTATGTAGTGTGTGTGTGTATCTGCATGTGTAAGTGTATACTATGTAGTGTGTGTGTATCTGCATGTATAAGTGTATGCTATGTAGTGTGTGTGTATATCTGCATGTGTAAGTGTATACTATGTAGTGTGTGTGTGTATCTGCATGTGTAAGTGTATACTATGTAGTGTGTGTGTGTATCTGCATGTGTAAGTGTATGCTATGTAGTGTGTGTGTATCTGCATGTGTAAGTGTATGCTATGTAGTGTGTGTGTGTATCTGCATGTATAAGTGTATGCTATGTAGTGTGTGTGTGTATCTGCATGTGTAAGTGTATGCTATGTAGTGTGTGTGTATCTGCATGTGTAAGTGTATGCTATGTAGTGTGTGTGTATCTGCATGTGTAAGTGTATGCTATGTAGTGTGTGTGTGTATCTGCATGTGTAAGTGTATGCTATGTAGTGTGTGTGTATCTGCATGTGTAAGTGTATGCTATGTAGTGTGTGTGTATCTGCATGTGTAAGTGTATGCTATGTAGTGTGTGTGTATCTGCATGTGTAAGTGTATGCTATGTAGTGTGTGTATCTGCATGTGTAAGTGTATGGATATGTAGTGTGCTACTGTGCATTTTTGCTGACTTCAAAGGCCAGAATCTAGAATATTAATGGGAAATGTTTTAAAGAATTTATTATTAAATGTCCAATTAAGATAAAAATATTTAGCAATGTCTTTGCAAAGGATAATTAAATATATAGCTCACATAGCCATACCAGTGGTTTGAGCTTGTGTTTGATTTGCGGCCTAAGTGTATTAAAATATATGACTTTATTTAGAATTTTATTTATATTACTTTGGTCTTATGATTTTTTAAGCCCCGCCCACCTCTTTTGAATTTTGAAATGTTGGGAGGTATGCATACAGCGACTGTGAGACAAACTTGCAAGTAAGTAGATGCTCAGTCTCATGGCCGCTGTATACAAGTAGTCTGTGTCCCCTTTCCTGCTCACTCACGGCCGTGCTGTCCTTATAAGGCAGTGTGTCCGTTTTACATTGCAGATTATTCAGGGTAGCCACACTTGCACTGCACATTAACATTTAACACTAACTATACTATAGTATAATAAACATTTTGGGGCACACTCGGTATGTACAGAAAATAGTGGGCGGGGCTAAGATAACTGGCGGCCCACCAGGCTTTTGCCCGGTATGCCCTATGGCCAGTCCGGGCCTGTACTGCGCTTACCCTGTAAACCTGGCAGTTTAGATAATACCTCTGTAAGGGTAGTAGACATAACTGCAGCCATATCTTGCAAAGTAAAAGAATTAGACGCACTAGAAGTACTTGGCGTCGCTTGAGTGGGCGTTAAAGGTTGTGACACTTGGGGAGAATTGGATGGTATAACCTGATTCTCTTCAGACTGAGAATCATCCTTAGACATACTTTTATCACCTAAAATATGTTCTTTGCAGTGTAAGGCCCTTTTGAGGGACACAATGTAAATGGGGGTTCCACAATGGCTTCTAAACACCTAGAGCATTGACTTTCCTCAATGTCAGACATGTTGAACAGGCTAGTAATGACCACAAAAAGTCTTAAAAACACTTTATTTAAAGGGACAGTCAACCCAAATTTTCAAATAGGTAATTCCTATAAAGTTGCTAACGATTTTTAGTTTGCACTGTAGCCTAATTTATTAGCCTAAATCGTTTATAAGCATTACTACTTACTTGTTTCTTACTTGCTGTTTAAAATGCCCGCCTGCCCCCTCCCATATTTCGTCATCATGATCGTCAGGTTGTTCAGTGTCCAGCTCTAACTCGGCTAATTCTCGTTATTCCACGCTCCTGTGTTTTTGCGCATGTGCATTGACTTCTGGGTTGACTGTCCCTTTAACTGGAAACGAATTTGCTTTTACAGTAAGAATCCAAAGGAATGTCATTCTCCCTCGTGTCATTTGCATATGGGGTGTCAGAGGTCTTTTCGGGTAAATGAGGGCGCGGCTGGGCGCAGTCCGGGGCTGGTATTGGTTTGGCTGTTCCCAGCTACTGTGTGGCTGTACGGGAGTCAGTGGGAGTAGTGGGCTGCGGGGCAAGCAGGAGAAGTGCGGCACCGGGCGGGCGGGCTGCTGGTGCATCGCGGCTCTCTGTAGTGGTCCTGACTATCGTGCGCTACTAGAAAAGACTAGCAGCCATTACATGTGCTGCCCAGGGGCAGGGTGTATGCTCTGGGCTTATAATGGGGCTGTCATTAGGGGAAATCAGGGGCTGTGTCCTCATGTACCCCTGTGCTTCTAGGTGATATGACCCCACGCGTGTGCTCACTGATGTGTTTATATAGCTGCAGGCTCGGGTCAGACAGGGGACTCCTGTGTCTGCCTCTGACTACCTTGTGCTGCGATCGGACAAGAAGTCTAATATATCCCACACTTGTGAGCAAGCTGATGTAATGCTCAGTAGTTATCCTCATAATTATGCTGTTATTACACCGTCTACCAGACAGGGGACTCCTGTGTCTGCCTCTGACTACCTTGTACTACGCTGTTGGGCAAGCTGTCTATGTGCCAGGGAGAGCCAATGCAAACTTGTACTAAATACAATAAATAGTACTGAATGGGTAGCAAACGCAGGTTGACTGTAGATGTGTTTAGTTTGTGTGTGCCAAATTTAGGGCTTGGGTTTATGTGACAGGTGGTTATCCTTGGTACTAAGTTAAAACAACTGAGTGGGAGAAATGTACAGCTAGGTGAAGCAGTAATGCACCACTGATAACTACTGAGCATTACATCAGCTTGCTCACAAGTGTGGGATATATTAGACTTCTTGTCCGATCGCAGCACAAGGTAGTCAGAGGCAGACACAGGAGTCCCCTGTCTGACCCGAGCCTGCAGCTATATAAACACATCAGTGAGCACACGCGTGGGGTCATATCACCTAGAAGCACAGGGGTACATGAGGACACAGCCCCTGATTTCCCCTAATGACAGCCCCATTATAAGCCCAGAGCATACACCCTGCCCCTGGGCAGCACATGTAATGGCTGCTAGTCTTTTCTAGTAGCGCACGATAGTCAGGACCACTACAGAGAGCCGCGATGCACCAGCAGGCAGCCTGCCCGCCCGGTGCCGCACTCCAAACCAATACCAGCCCCGGACTGCGCCCAGCCACACCCTCATTTACCCGAAAAGACCTCTGATTGGTCACCGCACACCCCATATGCAAATGAGAAGAGGGGGAATGACATTCCTTCGGACTCTTACTATAAAAGCAAATTAATTCCAGTTAAAGGGACAGTCAACCCAGACGCCAATGCGCATGCGCAAAAACACAGGAGCGTGGAATAACGAGATTTAGAGCTGGACACTGAACAACCTGACGATCATGATGACGAAATATGGGAGGGGGCAGGCGGGCATTTTAAACAGCAAGTAAGAAACAAGTAAGTAGTAATGCTTATAAACGATTTAGGCTAATAAATTAGGCTACAGTGCAAACTAAAAATCGTTAGCAACTCTATAGGAATTACCTATTTGAAAATTTGGGTTGACTGTCCCTTTAATGAAAAAAACAACAATTTGAAAAACGGTACTGCGCCTTTAAGAAGTAAAAAAGCAAACAATTTTTCCAAAACTGCTTTAAAATGCTATAACGCTCACACTTTTAGCATATATGTGTCTTATCTTGTAACAAGATTGCACCACATGTAAGGGACAAATTAACCCTCTATGAGAAAAACGTTACCCAAAAACGTTATAAAAAATAGATTAGTAACCCTCTGCACCTCGCCACAGCTCTGCTGTGGCTCCTACCTATCCTCAGGGGTCTGAGAAATCTCACTATAACTTCGTTAGGCTATGTCTTCAGTTTAGGCCCACCGGAGCTGGAGCTTGCTGCCTTCATATGAAAATCAACTGCGCATCTGAAACGTGAAAATTACGCCCCGCCCATCCTATGCGATGTCTCGCTGCTTAACAAAAACCGCTGTAAATTGGTATAGGAACTAGCCATGTGGGTTTTTTGTATCCCCAAATAAAACATATAAGCCATGTGAAACCCCCAGTACCATTAAACATAAAAATGTTATTTTGCCAGTGTCAACCATGCTGCCATTCCTTTGCTGCATTTTAGCCCATGCACAATAATATACAGGTCCCAGTAATACCCCTTCATATATGTAGGATTACTGCTTACCCCTTCCCTCATGGGAACTATGTCAGCCAGTTCTGAAATACCACAGTCTCTCCAGAAAAAAATGACTGAACATACCTCAATGCTTATAGCATGAAAAACGTTCCCCACACTGAAGCTTCTCAAGTACTCCTCAGCCATTCTGTGGGAACTACTCTGGATCTTAGTGACCACTGCTAAGATCATCAACCTCCAGGCAGAAATCTTCTTCCATCTGCTGCCTGAGGAAAAATAGCACTCACCGGTACAATTTAAAATAAAAAAGTCTTGCTTGAAGAAAATAAAAACTATAATTTTAACACCTCTTTCACTTTACCTCTTCCTATTACTAGTATAGGCAAAGAGAATGACTGGGGGTGGAGAGAAGGGAGGAGCTATATATACAGCTCTGTTGTGGTGCTCTTTGCCACTTCCTGTTAGCAGGAGGATAATATCTCACAAGTAAGGATGAATCCGTGGACTCGTCGTATCTAGTAGAAGAAATAAAAAAGTTTAAAGGGACAGTTCACCCAAAAACTTTCTCCCCTTTAAATTATTCCCAATGATCCTTTTTACCTGCTAGAGTGTATTAAATTGGTTGAAAGTGGCTCCTTTACTCCTATTTCAGCATTTGAAATAGCTGATTTAGCTTGTGGTTTCCCAACCTATACTGAAAGTTTTGATACTGGAGTATAAGCTATTGACAAGCCTAAGTAAACACAGTCATCAGAAGAAGTTACACTCTCAGTGGGATGCAGGATAGTTAAGTAATAAAATGATAATTGTCCATTGTTCTCTCTATGTATTGAGCTTTATTGTTCTAGACAAACATAAGATAAAGAAGTAAGACTGTGTACACAAAGTTATAAAATAATGAGATCTGATATTACATTTAAGTTCAACCCATTGTAATAGGCTGTGGTTTCAAAGCACAAAAACAGCTACTTCATATACACAAATAAACCTGAAAATGCAATTTCTTATACATTTTATCCTCTGCAGCTGGTATAACAAGTCATTGCAAATACATGAATGGAAAAACAATTGTACAGTGTACTGTCCCTTTAATCTATAATAAACTACCAAGGGCCATTAAATTGGCCTTTTGTAGGGCATTGCCCTAAAGAAATCAGCTCTTTTTCTACAAAATAAAAACAAACATCCCCTAACATTACAAACCCCCACCCCCCAAACCCACAAAAGAAAAACAAACCCCCCTAACAGTACAAACCCCCACCCCCCAAATGCACAAAAGAAAAACAAACCCCCCTAACAGTACAAACCCCCACCCCCCAAACCCACAGAAGAAAAACAAACCCCCCTAACAGTATACAAACCCCCACCCCCCAAACCCACAAAAGAAAAACAAACCCCCCCTAACAGTACAAACCCCCACCCCCCAAACCCACAAAAGAAAAACAAACCCCCCTAACAGTACAAACCCCCACCCCCCAAACCCACAAAAGAAAAACAAACCCCCCTAACAGTACAAACCCCCACCCCCCAAACCCACAGAAGAAAAACAAACCCCCCTAACAGTATACAAACCCCCACCCCCCAAACCCACAAAAGAAAAACACCCCCCCCTAACAGTACAAACCCCCACCCCCCAAACCCACAAAAGAAAAACAAACCCCCCTAACAGTATACAAACCCCACCCCCCAAACCCACAAAAGAAAAACAAACCCCCCTAACAGTACAAACCCCCACCCCCCAAACCCACAGAAGAAAAACAAACCCCCCTAACAGTATACAAACCCCCACCCCCCAAACCCACAAAAGAAAAACAAACCCCCCTAACAGTATACAAACCCCCACCCCCCAAACCCACAAAAGAAAAACAAACCCCCCTAACAGTACAAACCCCCACCCCCCAAACCCACAAAATAAAAATAAAGTAAAACGTAATCTACCCTTTGCCCTTAAAAGGGCATTCAGCTCTTTTGCTGCCAATTAAAAATAAAAAAATGGCTATTCTGAAAAAAAAACACCCCAAAAAGAAAAAAATAACATGACACAAAATAACAAACAAATTATACAAAATAATAAAAATTATTCCTATTTTAATACCCTGTTTTAAAAAAACCACCCCAAAATAAAAGAACCCTAATCTATAATAAACTACCAATAGCCCTTAAAAGGGCCTTTTGTAGGGCATTGCCCTAAAGAAATCAGCTCTTTTTCTACAAAATAAAAACAAACATCCCCTAACATTACAAACCCCCACCCCCCAAACCCACAAAAAAAAATAATCTACCCATTGCCCTGAACAATTTTCAGCCAATAGGAATGCATTGGTACCCCCAGTATAAAAGGGGTACCTTGCATTTGAATCCTCAGTGTGCGGCGGACGATCGCATGAAGAGGACCTTCGCGTTGGATCGATGGACCTCCACCTTGGACCTCCGCGCATCGACCGCTCCCCCTCCGCAGGGATGAAGAAGATGCCAGTCCCTCAATGGATGAAGATGGAGCCGCTGGGATAAAGATCGTTCAAGCCGGACTTCAGCAACTGTGAGTACCTAACCCCTTAAGGACCAGCGACGTACCCTGTATGTCACTGGCCTTTTTTTGGGACTTGATTGTTTTATAACGTGGTCTTGCCACCAGCGTTGAGACTGCTCTATTCCACAAAGCCTTCTGGAGGGAGGGCATTAATAGCGTGTTTTTGCTAGACTTGTGCTATTATGTCCTGAAAAAACCCTTAACGACCAGTGACATACAGGGTACATTGTGGTCATTAAGGGGCTAAAGAGGGGTTAGTGTTAGGTTTTTTTAAAGGTTTTGGGGTGGGTTTTTTTAGATCAGGGTTTGGGCAATTCTAAAAGAGCATAATGCCATTTTGATGGCAAGAAAAATAGCTGAATGCCCTTTTTAAGGGCATTACCCATAAAAATGCCCTTTTGAGGGCAATGGGTAGATTAGTTTTTTTTTAAGAGTTAGTTTTGTTTTGGGGGGGTTGGTTGGGTGGTGGGTTTTACTGTTGGAGGGGGGTCTTTGTATTTTTTTTTACAGGGAATAGAGCTGATTTCCTTAGGGCCCTTTTTAAGGGCTATTGGTAGTTTATTGTAGGCTAGGGTTTTCTTTTATTTTTTTTTGGGGGGGGGGGGTATTTTGATAGGGCTATTAGATAAGGTGCAATTGTTTTTATTTGGGATAATTTCATTTGTTATTTTATGTAATTTAGTATTTTACATTTTTTTTAACTGTAATTTAATTTTTTTAATAGTGTTAGTTTTTATAATGAGTAATTTAATGTATTTAATTGATAGTTATTTTAATTTTAGCCTAATAGTAATGTTAGGGTAATTTATAGTTTAAACTTAGGTTTTTTTAATTTCCCAGGTAGGTTTTTATTTATTTTAAGATAGGATCTTGTAATTTTAATTTAAAGTTATGGGGTTGTTAGGTTTAGGGGTTAATAGTTTAATTTAGTTTTTGGTGGTGTGGGGGGCTGGCGGTTTAGTGGTTAATAGGTTTATTCAGTGGCAGTGATGTGGGAGGCTAGAGGTTTAGGGGTTAATAACTTTATTTAGTGGCGGCGATGTAGGGGAGCGGCAGAATAGGGGTTAATATCTTTATTATAGTGTGGGCAATGTTGGGGTGCAGGGAATAGGGGTTAATAAGTTTAATATAGTATTTGCGATGCGGGAGGGCCTCGGTTTAGGGGTTAGTAGGTAGTTTATGGGTATTAGTGTACTTTGTAACACTTTAGTTATGAGTTTTATATAACAGTTTTGTTTGCGTAAAACGCATAACTGCTGCTCTCAGATGGCGGTACAGAACATGTCGGTATAGGCTTTAACGCAAGTTTTTAAGCCTCACCGCACAACTCGTAATGGCACCGCTATGGGAATCCCATGAAAAAAACGTCATTTTTTCGAGTGAGGGACTGATGTTGCGTTACGGGCTAAAAGGCTTACGGTACAGTTATGCTGACAAGACTCGTTATGGCTGCGTTGCTGTTTTAAAATGGCCATTTTTTTAGTGTTAAAACACAAATGCAAAATTTGTAATCTACCTGTTTGTGTTTTGTTTATATTAGTTCACAGGCGCAATTTTGTTTTTATGTAGGGAAATACATTTTCTCCTGATCCCATGAGCTAGTAATAAAGATCAGGAATGACTTACATTTGCCTAAATGATTATGAATGGCACAAGCTCTGGTTACTATTACACAACACCACCATTATTACTTCCAAAAGACAAACCTGAAAAACTTTGTTCTATTCTGGTTGTGTTGTCTCATTACATTAAACATGAGAGTGTTGGCTTTATCATTTCACAATTCTTTCCAAAGTACCCCAAGAAATACTACATCATACCTACAAATGCTGTACGGTAGGCTTTCCCCCAGAGTTACTATATCATACCTACAAATGCTGTACGGTAGCCTTTCCCCCAGAGTTACTATATCATACCTACAAATGCTGTACGGTAGGCTTTCCCCCAGAGTTACTATATCATACCTACAAATGCTGTACGGTAGCCTTTCCCCCAGAGTTACTATATAATACCTACAAATGCTGTACGGTAGCCTTTCCCCCAGAGTTACTATAATATACCTACAAATGCTGTACGGTAGGCTTTCCCCAGAGTTACTATATAATACCTACAAATGCTGTACGGTAGCCTTTCCCCCAGAGTTACTATAATATACCTACAAATGCTGTACGGTAGGCTTTCCCCAGAGTTACTATATCATACCTACAAATACTGTACCGTAGGCTTTTCCCCAGAGTTACTTCCAAAAGACAAACCTGAAGAGCTTTGTTCTATTCTGGTTGTGTTGTCTCATTACATTAAACATGAGAGTGTTGGCTTTATCATTTCACAATTCTTTCCAAAGTACCCCAAGAAATACTACATCATACCTACAAATGCTGTACGGTAGCCTTTCCCCCAGAGTTACTATATCATACCTACAAATGCTGTACGGTAGCCTTTCCCCCAGAGTTACTATATCATACCTACAAATGCTGTACCGTAGGCTTTCCCCAGAGTTACTATATCATACCTACAAATGCTGTACCGTAGGCTTTTCCCCAGAGTTACTTCCAAAAGACAAACCTGAAGAGCTTTGTTCTATTATGGTTGTGTTGTCTCATTACATTGAACATGAGAGTGTTGGCGTTATCATTTCACAATTCTTTCCAAAGTACCCCAAGAAATACTACATCATACCTACAAATGCTGTACGGTAGCCTTTCCCCCAGAGTTACTATATCATACCTACAAATACTGTACTGTAGGCTTCCCCCAGAGTTACTATATCATACCTACAAATACTGTACCGTAGGCTTTCCCCAGAGTTACTATATCATACCTACAAATGCTGTACGGTAGCCTTTCCCCCAGAGTTACTATATCATACCTACAAATACTGTACCGTAGGCTTCCCCCAGAGTTACTATATCATACCTACAAATACTGTACTGTAGGCTTTTCCCCAGAGTTACAATATCATACCTACAAATGATTTACCGTAGGCTTTCCCCCAGAGTTACTATATCATACCTACAAATACTGTACCGTAGGCTTTCCCCAGAGTTACTATATCATACCTACAAATACTGTACCGTAGGCTTTTCCCCAGAGTTACTATTTCATACTTACAAATGCTGTACGGTAGGCTTTCCCCCAGAGTTACTATATCATACCTACAAATACTGTACCGTAGGATTTTCCCCAGAGTTACAATATCATACCTACAAATGATTTACCGTAGGCTTTCCCCCAAAGTTACTATATCAAGTAGGCTTTCCCCCAGAGTTACTATATCATACCTACAAATGCTGTACCGTAGGCTTCCCCCAGAGTTACTATATTATACCTACAAATACTGTACCATAGGCTTTACCCCAGAGTTACCACATCATACCTACAAATGCTGTACGGTAGGCTTTCCCCAGAGTAACTACATCATACCTACAAATACTGTACTGTAGGCTTTCCCCAGAGTTACTATATCATACCTACAAATACTGTACAGTAGGCTTTCCCCAGAGTTACTATATCATACCTACAAATACTGTACCGTATGCTTCCCCCAGAATTACTATATCATACCTACAAATACTGTACCATATGCTTCCCCCAGAGTTACTACATCATACCTACAAATACTGTACCGTAGGCTTCCCCCAGAGTTACTACATCATACCTACAAATGCTGTACGGTAGGCTTTCCCCCAGAGTTACTACATCATACCTACAAATGCTGTACAGTAGGCTTTCCCCCAGAGTTACTATATCATACCTACAAATACTGTACTGTAGGCTTCCCCCAGAGTTATAACATCATACCTACAAATACTGTACCATAGTTTTCCCCCAGAGTTACTACATCATACCTACAAATGCTGTACGGTAGGCTTCCCCCTAGAGTTACTATATCATACCTACAAATGCTGTACCATAGGCTTTTCCCCAGAGTTACTATATCATACCTTCAAATGATTTACCGTGGGTTTTTCCCCAGAGTTACTATATCATATCCAAAAAATGATTTACCGTAGGCTTTTCCTCAGAGTTACTATATCATACCTACAAATACTGTACCATAGGCTTTTCCCCAGAGTTACTATATCATACCTACAAATGATTTCCCGTAGAACTTTCCCCCAGAGTTACTATATCATACCTACAAATACTGTACTGTAGGGTTTTCCCCAGAGTTACTATATCATACCTAGAAATACTGTACCGTAGGCTTTCCCCCAGAGTTAATATATCATACCTGCAAATACTGTACCATAGGCTTTCCCCCAGAGTTACTATATCATACCTACAAATGCTGTACCGTAGGCTTTCCCCCAGAGTTACTATATTATACCTGCAAATACTGTACCATAGGCTTTCCCCCAGAGTTACTATATCATACCTACAAATACTGTACTGTAGGCTTTTCCCCAGAGTTACTATATCATACCTACAAAAAATGTACCATAGGCGTTTCCCCAGAGTTACTATATCATACCTACAAATACTGTACCATAGGTGTTTCCCCAGAGTTACTACATCATTCCTACAAATGATTTACCGTAGGCTTTCCCAAGAGTTACTATATCATACCTACAAATACTGTACCGTAGGCTTTTCCCCAGAGTTACTACATCATACCTACAAAATGATTTACCATAGGCTTTTGCCCAGAGTTACTATATCATACCTAGTACAAATACTCTACTGTAGACTGTCCCCCAGAGTTACTATATCATACCTACAAATACTGTACCGTAGGCTTTCCCCCAGAGTTACTATATCATACCTACAAATACTGTACCGTCGGCTTTTCCCCAGAGTTACTATATCATACCTACAAATACTGTACCGTAGGTTTTTCCCCAGAGTTACTATATTCTACCTACAAATACTGTACCGTAGGCTTTCCCCCAGAGATACTATATCATACCTACAAATACTGTACCGTAGGTTTTTCCCCAGAGTTACTATATCATACCTACAAATACTGTACTGTAGGCTTTTCCCCAGAGTTACTATATCATACCTACAAATACTGTACCGTCGGCTTTTCCCCAGAGTTACTATATCATACCTACAAATACTGTACCGTAGGCTTTTCCCCAGAGTTACTATATCATACCTACAAATACTGTACTGTAGGCTTTTCCTCAGAGTTACTATATTCTACCTACAAATACTGTACCGTAGGTTTTTCCAGGTTTTTCCAAAGAGTTACTACTTCATACCTACATTTACTGTACTGTAGGCTTATTCCCAGAGTTACTATATCATACCTACAAATGATTTCCCATAGACTTTCCCCCAGAGTTACTATAATATACCTACAAAACTGTACTGTAGGCTTTTCCCCCAGAGTTACTACATCATACCTACAAATACTGTACTGTAGGCTTTTTCCCAGAGTTACTATATCATACCTACAAATACTGTACCGTAGGTTTTTCCCCAGAGTTACTATATCATACCTACAAATACTGTACTGTAGGCTTTTCCCCAGAGTTACTATATCATACCTACAAATACTGTACCGTCGGCTTTTCCCCAGAGTTACTATATCATACCTACAAATACTGTACCGTAGGCTTTTCCCCAGAGTTACTATATCATACCTACAAATACTGTACTGTAGGCTTTTCCTCAGAGTTACTATATTCTACCTACAAATACTGTACCGTAGGTTTTTCCAGGTTTTTCCAAAGAGTTACTACTTCATACCTACATTTACTGTACTGTAGGCTTATTCCCAGAGTTACTATATCATACCTACAAATGATTTCCCATAGACTTTCCCCCAGAGTTACTATAATATACCTACAAATACTGTACTGTAGGCTTTTCCCCCAGAGTTACTACATCATACCTACAAATACTGTACTGTAGGCATTTCCCCAGAGTAACTATATCATACCTAAAAATACTGTAATATATGCTTTTTCCCAGAGTTACTATATCATACCTACAAATACTGTACTGTAGGCTTTTCCTCAGAGTTACTATATTCTACCTACAAATACTGTACCGTAGGTTTTTCCAGGTTTTTCCAAAGAGTTACTACTTCATACCTACATTTACTGTACTGTAGGCTTATTCCCAGAGTTACTATATCATACCTACAAATGATTTCCCATAGACTTTCCCCCAGAGTTACTATAATATACCTACAAATACTGTACTGTAGGCTTTTCCCCCAGAGTTACTGCATCATACCTACAAATACTGTACTGTAGGCTTTTTCCCAGAGTTACTATATCATACCTACAAATACTGTACTGTAGGCATTTCCCCAGAGTAACTATATCATACCTAAAAATACTGTAATGTATGCTTTTTCCCAGAGTTACTATATCATACCTACAAATACTGTACTGTAGGCTTTTCCTCAGAGTTACTATATCATACCTACAAATATTGTACTGTAGACTTTTTCCCCAGAGTTACTATATCATACCTACAAATACTGTACTGTAGACTTTTTCCCCAGAGTTACTATATCATACCTACAAATACTGTACGTATGCTTCCCCCAGAGTTACTATATCATACCTACAAATACTGTACTGTAGACTTTTTCCCCAGAGTTACTATATCATACCTACAAATACTGTACTGTAGGCTTTTCCCTAGAGTTACTATATCATACCTACAAATACTGTACTGTAGGCTTTTCCCCAGAGTTAATATAACATACCTACAAATACTGTACCATAGGTATTTCCCCAGAGTTACTACATCATTCCTACAAATGATTTACTGTAGGCTTTCCCCAGAGTTACTATATCATACCTACAAATACTGTACCGTAGGCTTTCCCCCAGAGATACTATATCATACCTACAAATACTGTACAGTCGGCTTTTCCCCAGAGTTACTATATCATACCTACAAATACTGTTCCGTAGGTTTTTCCCCAGAGTTACTATATTCTACCTACAAATACTGTACCGTAGCTTTTTCCAGGTTTTTCCAAAGAGTTACTACTTCATACCTACATTTACTGTACTGTAGGCTTATTCCCAGAGTTACTATATCATACCTACAAATGATTTCCCATAGACTTTCCCCCAGAGTTACTATAATATACCTACAAATACTGTACTGTAGGCTTTTCCCCCAGAGTTACTACATCATACCTACAAATACTGTACTGTAGGCTTTTTCCCAGAGTTACTATATCATACCTACAAATACTGTACGTATGCTTCCCCCAGAGTTACTATATCATACCTACAAATACTGTACTGTAGGCGTTTCCCCAGAGTTACTATATCATACCTACAAATACTGTACTGTAGACTTTTTCCCCAGAGTTACTATATCATACCTACAAATACTGTACGTATGCTTCCCCCAGAGTTACTATATCATACCTACAAATACTGTACTGTAGGCGTTTCCCCAGAGTTACTATATCATACCTACAAATAGGCTTTTCCCCAGAGTTACTATATCATACCTACAAATACTGTACTGTAGGCTTTTCCCCAGAGTTAATATAACATACCTAGAAATACTGTACCATAGATGTTTCCCCAGAGTTACTACATCATTCCTACAAATGATTTACTGTAGGCTTTCCTCAGAGTTACTATATCATACCTACAAATACTGTACCGTAGGCTTTCCCCCAGAGATACTATATCATACCTACAAATACTGTACCGTAGGTTTTTCCCCAGAGTTACTATATTCTACCTACAAATACTGTACCGTAGGTTTTTTCCAAAGAGTTACTACTTCATACCTACATTTACTGTACTGTAGGCTTATTCCCAGAGTTACTATATCATACTTACAAATGATTTCCCATAGACTTTCCCCCAGAGTTACTATAATATACCTACAAATACTGTACTGTAGGCTTTCCACCAGAGTTACTACATCATACTTACAAATACTGTACTATAGGCTTTTCCCCCAGAGTTACTATATCATACCTACAAATACTGTACTGTAGGCTTTTTCCCAGAGTTACTATATCATACCTACAAATACTGTACTGTAGGCATTTCCCCAGAGTAACTATATCATACCTAAAAATACTGTAATGTATGCTTTTTCCCAGAGTTACTATATCATACCTACAAATACTGTACTGTAGGCTTTTCCTCAGAGTTACTATATCATACCTACAAATATTGTATCGTTGGCTTTTCCCCAGAGTTACTATATCATACCTACAAATACTGTACTGTAGACTTTTTCCCCAGAGTTACTATATCATACCTACAAATACTGTACGTATGCTTCCCCCAGAGTTACTATATCATACCTACAAATACTGTACTGTAGGCGTTTCCCCAGAGTTACTATATCATACCTACAAATACAGTACTGTAGGCTTTTCCCCAGAGTTGCTATATCATACCTACAAATACTGTACTGTAGGCTTTTCCCCAGAGTTAATATAACATACCTACAAATACTGTACCATAGGTGTTTCCCCAGAGTTACTACATCATTCCTACAAATGCTGTACGGTAGGCTTCCCCCTAGAGTTACTATATCATACCTACAAATGCTGTACCATAGGCTTTTCCCCAGAGTTACTATATCATACCTTCAAATGATTTACCGTGGGTTTTTCCCCAGAGTTACTATATCATATCCAAAAAATGATTTACCGTAGGCTTTTCCTCAGAGTTACTATATCATACCTACAAATACTGTACCATAGGCTTTTCCCCAGAGTTACTATATCATACCTACAAATACTGTACTGTAGGGTTTTCCCCAGAGTTACTATATCATACCTAGAAATACTGTACCGTAGGCTTTCCCCCAGAGTTAATATATCATACCTGCAAATACTGTACCATAGGCTTTCCCCCAGAGTTACTATATCATACCTACAAATGCTGTACCGTAGGCTTTCCCCCAGAGTTACTATATTATACCTGCAAATACTGTACCATAGGCTTTCCCCCAGAGTTACTATATCATACCTACAAATACTGTACTGTAGGCTTTTCCCCAGAGTTACTATATCATACCTACAAAAAATGTACCATAGGCGTTTCCCCAGAGTTACTATATCATACCTACAAATACTGTACCATAGGTGTTTCCCCAGAGTTACTACATCATTCCTACAAATGATTTACCGTAGGCTTTCCCAAGAGTTACTATATCATACCTACAAATACTGTACCGTAGGCTTTTCCCCAGAGTTACTACATCATACCTACAAAATGATTTACCATAGGCTTTTGCCCAGAGTTACTATATCATACCTAGTACAAATACTCTACTGTAGACTGTCCCCCAGAGTTACTATATCATACCTACAAATACTGTACCGTAGGCTTTCCCCCAGAGATACTATATCATACCTACAAATACTGTACCGTCGGCTTTTCCCCAGAGTTACTATATCATACCTACAAATACTGTACTGTAGGCTTTTCCTCAGAGTTACTATATTCTACCTACAAATACTGTACCGTAGGTTTTTCCAGGTTTTTCCAAAGAGTTACTACTTCATACCTACATTTACTGTACTGTAGGCTTATTCCCAGAGTTACTATATCATACCTACAAATGATTTCCCATAGACTTTCCCCCAGAGTTACTATAATATACCTACAAATACTGTACTGTAGGCTTTTCCCCCAGAGTTACTACATCATACCTACAAATACTGTACTGTAGGCTTTTTCCCAGAGTTACTATATCATACCTACAAATACTGTACTGTAGGCATTTCCCCAGAGTAACTATATCATACCTAAAAATACTGTAATATATGCTTTTTCCCAGAGTTACTATATCATACCTACAAATACTGTACTGTAGGCTTTTCCTCAGAGTTACTATATTCTACCTACAAATACTGTACCGTAGGTTTTTCCAGGTTTTTCCAAAGAGTTACTACTTCATACCTACATTTACTGTACTGTAGGCTTATTCCCAGAGTTACTATATCATACCTACAAATGATTTCCCATAGACTTTCCCCCAGAGTTACTATAATATACCTACAAATACTGAACTGTAGGCTTTTCCCCCAGAGTTACTGCATCATACCTACAAATACTGTACTGTAGGCTTTTTCCCAGAGTTACTATATCATACCTACAAATACTGTACTGTAGGCATTTCCCCAGAGTAACTATATCATACCTAAAAATACTGTAATGTATGCTTTTTCCCAGAGTTACTATATCATACCTACAAATACTGTACTGTAGGCTTTTCCTCAGAGTTACTATATCATACCTACAAATATTGTACTGTAGACTTTTTCCCCAGAGTTACTATATCATACCTACAAATACTGTACTGTAGACTTTTTCCCCAGAGTTACTATATCATACCTACAAATACTGTACGTATGCTTCCCCCAGAGTTACTATATCATACCTACAAATACTGTACTGTAGACTTTTTCCCCAGAGTTACTATATCATACCTACAAATACTGTACTGTAGGCTTTTCCCTAGAGTTACTATATCATACCTACAAATACTGTACTGTAGGCTTTTCCCCAGAGTTAATATAACATACCTACAAATACTGTACCATAGGTGTTTCCCCAGAGTTACTACATCATTCCTACAAATGATTT
The DNA here is from genome assembly GCF_027579735.1 of Bombina bombina. Taxonomy (NCBI): domain Eukaryota; kingdom Metazoa; phylum Chordata; class Amphibia; order Anura; family Bombinatoridae; genus Bombina; species Bombina bombina. Next base: position 1,601,295,779 of record NC_069499.1, read on the forward strand.
ACTGTAGGCTTTCCCCAGAGTTACTATATCATACCTACAAATACTGTACCGTAGGCTTTCCCCCAGAGATACTATATCATACCTACAAATACTGTACAGTTGGCTTTTCCCCAGAGTTACTATATCATACCTACAAATACTGTTCCGTAGGTTTTTCCCCAGAGTTACTATATTCTACCTACAAATACTGTACCGTAGCTTTTTCCAGGTTTTTCCAAAGAGTTACTACTTCATACCTACATTTACTGTACTGTAGGCTTATTCCCAGAGTTACTATATCATACCTACAAATGATTTCCCATAGACTTTCCCCCAGAGTTACTATAATATACCTACAAATACTGTACTGTAGGCTTTTCCCCCAGAGTTACTACATCATACCTACAAATACTGTACTGTAGGCTTTTTCCCAGAGTTACTATATCATACCTACAAATACTGTACGTATGCTTCCCCCAGAGTTACTATATCATACCTACAAATACTGTACTGTAGGCGTTTCCCCAGAGTTACTATATCATACCTACAAATATTGTACCGTTGGCTTTTCCCCAGAGTTACTATATCATACCTACAAATACTGTACTGTAGACTTTTTCCCCAGAGTTACTATATCATACCTACAAATACTGTACGTATGCTTCCCCCAGAGTTACTATATCATACCTACAAATACTGTACTGTAGGCGTTTCCCCAGAGTTACTATATCATACCTACAAATAGGCTTTTCCCCAGAGTTACTATATCATACCTACAAATACTGTACTGTAGGCTTTTCCCCAGAGTTAATATAACATACCTACAAATACTGTACCATAGGTGTTTCCCCAGAGTTACTACATCATTCCTACAAATGATTTACTGTAGGCTTTCTTTAGAGTTACTATATCATACCTACAAATACTGTACCGTAGGCTTTCCCCCAGAGATACTATATCATACCTACAAATACTGTACCGTAGGTTTTTCCCCAGAGTTACTATATTCTACCTACAAATACTGTACCGTAGGTTTTTTCCAAAGAGTTACTACTTCATACCTACATTTACTGTACTGTAGGCTTATTCCCAGAGTTACTATATCATACTTACAAATGATTTCCCATAGACTTTCCCCCAGAGTTACTATAATATACCTACAAATACTGTACTGTAGGCTTTCCACCAGAGTTACTACATCATACTTACAAATACTGTACTGTAGGCTTTTCCCCCAGAGTTACTATATCATACCTACAAATACTGTACTGTAGGCTTTTTCCCAGAGTTACTATATCATACCTACAAATACTGTACTGTAGGCATTTCCCCAGAGTAACTATATCATACCTAAAAATACTGTAATGTATGCTTTTTCCCAGAGTTACTATATCATACCTACAAATACTGTACTGTAGGCTTTTCCTCAGAGTTACTATATCATACCTACAAATATTGTATCGTTGGCTTTTCCCCAGAGTTACTATATCATACCTACAAATACTGTACTGTAGACTTTTTCCCCAGAGTTACTATATCATACCTACAAATACTGTACGTATGCTTCCCCCAGAGTTACTATATCATACCTACAAATACTGTACTGTAGGCGTTTCCCCAGAGTTACTATATCATACCTACAAATACAGTACTGTAGGCTTTTCCCCAGAGTTGCTATATCATACCTACAAATACTGTACTGTAGGCTTTTCCCCAGAGTTAATATAACATACCTACAAATACTGTACCATAGGTGTTTCCCCAGAGTTACTACATCATTCCTACAAATGATTTACTGTAGGCTTTCCCCAGAGTTACTATATCATACCTACAAATACTGTACCGTAGGCTTTTCCCCAGAGTTACTACATCATACCTACAAATGATTTACCATAGGCTTTTCCCCAGAGTTACTATATCATACCTACAAATACTGTACTGTAGGCGTTTCCCCAGAGTTACTATATCATACCTATAAATACTGTACCGTAGGCTGTCCCCCAGAGTTACTACATCATACCTACAAATGATTTACCATAGGCTTTTCCCCAGAGTTACTATATCATACCTACAAATACTGTACTGTAGGCGTTTCCCCAGAGTTACTATATCATACCTACAAATACTGTACTGTAGGGGGCGGAGTTAGCCGCAGTGCAGAGCAGCAGCACAAGTGGCGAGCTCTGGCAGCTTTTGAGTATTAAACACCATATTTGGCTGATCAAACTCTCTAGAAATAGGGAAAATCTATAACCTAAAGCAGCCAGGATCAACTTAGCACTCGCCAAATTAGAGTGAGAGTGAAAACTTTTTGGCGCTATATCCAACCTGACGGAGTGTAACTAGCCTCCAGCTTACGGGACACCTACAGCAGCTCAGCAGCCACAGTCTTCACGGCCCTGGAGGGTCGGGGCTCCGCTCCAGGGCGCCTGTGAAGTCTTCCCTATTACCACCGGAGCCGCGGCGCCAGACCGGGAGGACAGCTTGAGGCCTTACACTAACCCCCGCACCCCGCACAACTACCGGCACAGCAGAGACTTGGCTCTGATCTTCTGGACCTTCTGACCCCGCAACGATACTCCTGCTCTTGCCTTTGTTGTCCGGAGGGTTGGGGCTCCGCTCCGGAACGGCAGGCTGTCACCAACTTTTAACTCTGCCGGGAGGTGTCAGGTGGTTAGTTACACCTAGAGAGCACACGTCTGGACTTACCCTCTCCCCTGGTCACCCGATTACCTAGAACTGCAGCCCAGAGTCCACATCAGACTGAGGCGGGGACCAGGCGAAAATCTCCAAAACTAAAGTGCGCCACAGCCTATTAGGCGCGAACCGCCGCCATCTTGCGGCCCGACTTCCCGGACCCAGCAGAGAGCCCTGTCAGCGGAACAGACATTGCCGGGGGGACCGGGTAAGAGTACTGTGCACACACAAGGACACTTGCATAATAGAACCCTGTTATCTCCCTAACCGGGCTAATTGAGACTGACATCTAACCACTAACCTCGGTAGGCTCTGTTAAATCATACAAGACTATTACCCACACCTGAAGCCTACCGTCAACCACCGGCACATATATTATTGCCAGGCCATCACCAATATACCTCAGTCTCATAGCTGCCTACTTTTACTCAGAGGCCACATCTGAACTCTCCCTTCTTACCCCAACACTAGAAAGGGCTTAGTTCTGGCATACTTCTACATAAGCTCCTTGTGGCTACCCCTGCACGCTCTATCCACAGGATTATTAGATAGAGTGGAATTCTGGAGCACACCTCCAACTTAAGTAAGACTGAAGACATAACCCATAAACTACAGAACTGTATATTTGGTGTGTAGTATCACTCCTTAACCTCCATATCTCTGTGCTGTTTCATACTGTGTTTGGTTAGCATAAAAGGAGGCACAAATTGGCGCGAAGAAGCTGACATCTACAGCTGGGCTGAGGCATTTCCAGCCTCAGGCACTGTGCTGAACTTACCTGGTATTTTGATACACACAGTGCTCCACACCTATCCAGAAGGTTCACAGTGCTATTTCAGGGAAAGTGACTGTATTTATAGAACTGAGGCCCCGCAATCAGCTTCTATAAACCCATAGGCCCTAGCTCCATAAGTCTTGGCAAACCATCTGACACGTGGTATATTTCACTAGCCCTAGGATCATCACTATCCAAACTCATAACTCTGGGAAAGTTGATCTGGACCTTGATGTAATCTTAGGTACAGAGCCAGGTTCTCACATACATATAGACTGCTATTCTTTTGAAGTTTGAGCCACTTTAGTAGCCAACATCTGCAGCACAGAAAGCCCCTTGACGGAGCCAGATCTTTCTCCCCCCTTTCCCGCCGGCCCTTTTTGCCTGTGGGTCATACCCCAAATACCTTTACCCACATCGTCCTGAGGGGCCAACTCCCTAGGAGAGAGATCTGGTGACCTGAGACACCTGCCAACTCCACTAGACAAGCTAACAGATCCTCTAATACCAGCATAACGGCCTAGACCCCTCTGTGCACCCAAGGCGTCTCTTTTTCATCTAGAGTCCCTGGAACACTTTAGTATGTGAGCCCATGTAACAAAGGCCTCTAGCCCCGACTAACCTATGAAACCCTAGCAACATACTTGAAGCAAGCAGGTTCCCGCTGACAGAAAGCAAAGCTACTCAGGACCACGGTTGGTAGCCTTACCCCAAAATGTCTCAATCTCATAAAAGAAAACAAAAACCCCACAACACGCCAAAAAGAACGGTCGCTGACCAGTTTCAACATCCAAGCAGAATGATCCATACGAGATCCGAAGATGAAGGTTCAGATACGGGGAGCCTCTCAGATAACCAGCCTGGTAAAACTCTAACACAACGGATCTCTCGCTTAACAACAGCAGAGGGCACATCCTGTACAACCTAATGGATTCCATTGAATTACTTTTGGCGTCCCACCACGACTCACTGTCGAAGAAATTGGACAGATCCCATGCCGACCTGAAGAGAGACATTGGTATCATTGGAGAGCGCACAGATGCGCTGGAGCGCAAACAGGAAGATCTTACAATAGACCACACAAACCTTCTCAGCTACTCACAAAGCTTAGCTGGCCAAATATCAGACCTGGAACTAAAACTGGCGGACCTAGAAGACAGGTCACGCCGCAAAAACATACGGGTCAAAGGGATCCCAGAAACTGTTCAACCCCAAGATCTTGATGCTTACTTGCAGGAGTTGTTCAAAGCCATACTAGGTGCTGACCTAGGCAGCGAAACCCTTATTGATAGAGCGCATAAAGCGATTAGGCCCAGAACAACGGACAAGGGGAAACCCCGAGATGTCATAGCCAAACTACACTATTACACATTCGGAGAAAAGATCCTCCGAGTTCTGGCCAAAGAAAAAACACTACCAGACAAGTATGTCGAGCTACAGATCTATCCTGATCTCTCACCACACACGCTTCAGTTATGTAGGCACTACCAACCGTTTACCAAGGTCCTAAGAGAAAAGGGTCTCAAATATAGATGGGGATTTCCAGTGAGGCTATTTATCACCAAGGATAGTCAACAATTCATTGCCACCACACCGCAACAAGCAAGGGAGCTACTACAGAGATGGGAACTCCTCCCACCAGACCCGGAGGATAGAGCTCCTGCCACAGCCAAAGAAAGTGGCCTCAGGGCCTCTGCACAGGCCTGGAAACCGCTCTCACAACGGTCAGTCTCCACGTCAAAAAGATCGCTGGATTCCAGAGACTTACTCCTAACCGAAGACACATAGGGAACCTGCTTACAGCCCTGCTAAAACTGTCCAACATATTTCCAGAGACGTTTGTGGGTATTTCCCACACATAACTTCCAGAGAGGTCTCACAACCACAGATGAAGACGGGTGAGATTTACAGATTCCATGCAGAATTGAACTCATTGACTTTGTGTATACGCAGTTTGCAACTCAATTGATAACTTCCATTTGTACACCTCCATTAAAACATGATGCAATTGTTTATCCTCTTCCTACCATACCTTACAATGCTTGACATGTTATTTAATAGTGTTTAGTGTAATCAGGTACATCTGTATTTAGCCATGTCTGTGACTGAGTAAGATACTCATGGCAATGACTAACCTACAATTTGCTTTTCTATTGAATTATGGAAATGTGTACTCTGACTGATCGACCGCAAGTTGACGTCTGCAGGGCCTGACTTGACCATGACAACACCTACTCTCAGACCAGCACCATATTACCCACATCAACTGACCGTATTCTGACCTAACCCCCACATGGTGACTGCATGGTGACTGAACCAAACTCAATCCCTGACGGACCTCATTACACAACACCTAACAAGACAAATGGGATCCAAGCTCAACAAGACAGACAGAGTCACTATATCAGTTGTGAGCCGGCTCAGTCGGGTACCGGCTCAGACCTTGCCGACTGTTATTCTATGTTCTTCTTTCATGTTACAGTGTCACCTGCTTAACAATCAGATTTCACCTCCTCCCTGGTTTGACTATATAGTCCTGTTCATTGTTATTTAATATGTTGTTCGCTTAACCAAGTATGTTATGTTTATGTTTGTACTTATGTTTATATTGACAAATTGTTTCCTGGGTTTGGCGGGGAGCATGGCTGCTTGCTGCTTCTCTCCGCCCCACAAAAATAGTTGTGCCCCCCTGATCGCCATCAGGGGAGACACTCATTGCGAAAGTTATTGCTTGACACTTTTTTCTTGAGTAACCTCTAGGGCCTTTGAAATTCCATCTATCTCAAACACCTCAGAACAGGTGGGTCCCCATGTCTGGCTCCTTGACAATACAATCTGCAATCCACCCCATCCTTTTTTACCCAAATTTTGCCCCCCCCTTGCCCCCAACCTATTACCGCAATGGCACCAATTCGATTAGCCACCCTTAATGCACAGGGTTTAAACCCCCCTATGAAAAGAAAACTCCTACTTAACTACCTCCATACTCATAAGGTCCACATCCTGTTCCTTCAGGAGACACATTGGTCAGGGGATTCCCGTGCTATTAAGAGCTCCCAATATTTTCCAATATGTGAAACAGCGTCTAACACAGAAGGAAAGACCCGAGGAGTGGCAATCCTGATCAGTAGGGATCTAACCTTCACATTAGAACATGTAGAGAGGGACACAGAGGGTAGATTCCTCATTCTAGTCTGTAAACTTAATGACATAGTATACACCCTAGTTTCTGTCTACGCACAGAATACGAAGCAAATACCATTTACACGACAGCTCCTAGCCCGGGTAGACCAACTTAAAAGAGGACACCTAATCATAGGGGGAGATCTTAACATGGTATGGGATCCTCAAAAAGATAAACAATCCACTCTCACTACGCATGCGGACAGAAATATCTCATCAACCTCTAATGCCTTCCGCAAACTTATGTACCAACATGACCTGTACGACGCATGGAGGTGCTTAGCACTCACAGAAAAAGACTTTACACACCACTCTAAAGCCCACAACTCATTCTCAAGGATCGACTACATACTATGTGACTCATGGTCCTTAGACAAGATGACGAACCCTACCATTCGGCCATGCACATGGTCAGATCATGACATGGTCTATTTAGATTTCTCTGAGTTGCAATCCTTAACCAATAGGCCCCCCTGGAGACTCTGTGACCAGCTACTAGCCGAGAGAGAGCTTCCTACACTCACCGCGACGATAGCTGACTTTTTTTTACTTTTAATGACATCGGCACTACAGACCTAGACATAGTTTGGGCAACCCTCCAAAGCCTATCTGAGAGGACACTTTATCAAAACATTAGCCCATTATCGCAAGTCAGGAAACCAGTCACTAGCTAAGCTGTACAGAGATCTCCGCTCTCTGGAGTCCTCTAACAAGTTATGCCCTGACTCCCAAATAGCCCAGCAGATAGGCCTAATTAGAGAAGAAATTGCTAAAAGGGAAACCTTAAGAGTACAAGATAGCCTACACAGACTCAAACAGCTATATTACCATAAAGGCAATAGAGCAGACAGACTGCTAGCAAATAAGCTCTGAAAACGCACGCAGCAGAGTAGGATAGCCTCCATCACCACCCAAAAGGGACCAGTCCATTCCCCTAAAGCAATAGGAGTAGCTTTTGCAGAATACTACTCCTCCCTCTATAATATCGCAACCTCAGAGACATCAGATAGAGCCACCCCCAGTGACATTAGCAACTTTCAGGAGGGACTAGATCTACCTGTATTAACGGAAGACGCCAAAACCACATTGGCGACACAATTTACGCTAGAGGAAGTTAAAGTGGCTATAGCCGGTTTGGCTCCCCACAAGGCCCCGGGACCAGATGGGTTTACAGTCGCCTTCTACCAGGCCCTCAGCCCCACACTCTCTCCGATTCTACTCCGCTTTTTTGATGGCGTAGCCCAACGCGGGAGATTCCTCCCAGAGTTTCTTGAGGCTAACATTGTCACAATCCATAAAGAAGGCAAAGATCCCTCGCTATGCCCTAGCTATAGGCCCATCTCCGTTATTAACGTGGATGCCAAAATTTACGCCAAAATCCTTGCCAACAGATTGAACAAACACCTCCAGGTGCTTATACACCTAGATCAGGTAGGATTTGTCCTCAACAGGCAAGGCTCTGACAACACCCGCCGTCTCCTCAACATCTACACAGAAGCAGCAGACCCGGGCCTCCCCATGCTCACCCTGTCACTTGACACTGAAAAAGCATTTGACAGGGTGAGGTGGGAATATCTATCTCAGGCTCTCGCGGCGTTCGGTTTGCCAGCTGCCTTCATTAGAGCGGTTCTAGCACTTTACTCTTCCCCTACCGCAGTGGTGAGGGGCCTGCGGTTCTGTTCCCCCACAATACAGATAACGAACGGGACCAAACAGGGATGCCCCCTGTCCCCTCTCTTATTCGTACTGGCAATCGAGCCTTTAGGCGCAGCCATCAGGAGATGTCCTGACATACAGGGACTCCAGCTCCATGACACCGTCCAGAAACTAGCTCTGTTCGCGGATGACCTTACAGTCTTCCTCACGCAACCTCTAGACTCCCTTCCTCCACTATTCCATCTGCTGAAGAGCTTCGGTGAACTCTCATATTACAAAATTAACATCAGTAAAACGGAGGCATACTCTCTTAACATCCCCCCGAAAGAAGAGCGCAGAATCAGACTCCTTTACTCCTTCAAATGGTCCAATAAAGGCATAAAACACTTAGGTGTTTTCCTTTCTCACTCTAAAAAGATAACTATTAGAGAAAACTACGAGAGCCTGTTGAAGGAGATCACACTGGAACTGAACTCCAAAAGGTATAGCGAGATCTCGTGGTTTGGCAGGGTGGCGGCCCTCAAAATGATGGTTCTGCCAAAGCTCACGTATCTCTTCCGTTGTATTCCTATTTCAATTCCGATATCTCTGATTCAGAAGTTTCAGACTCTTTTCAATACCTATACCTGGCACGACAAAAGACCTTGTGTTGCAGCCCATATCCTGCAAACCCCTATAGAGAGGGGTGGGATGGGCCTCCCCAATGTAAGGAAATACCACAAGGCGGCAATGTTTACCCATGCCTCTGCGTGGGGTAATGGCCTCCCTGCCACTAGATGGAAGGAGTTGGAACAGGCATCGCTGCCAGCGTTTGTTGACTTGGAGGACCTCCTCTGGCTCTCCCCGCATTGGCAGACAAAAGTCTGCATATCCAACAATATAGTCAAGGGGTGCCAGGAGAGCTGGCTGAAACTAAGGCATCACAGACTTATAGCCCCACACCCCTCACGCGTACACTCTATTCGAGGTCTACTACTAGGAATACCTGACATCCACGCTAATTCGTGGCCTACCACGGATATAGTCTCTCTACTGGACTTCTATGAAAATAAACAATTAAAGGCTCATGTGACAATGTTGGCCTTGCCCGCGGTGACCCCAAAATTTCACTTTGATCTCTTGCGACTCTGAGCGCTTATGAAGTCTTGGGGCTTCCTAGAAGACAAATTGCGGGATTTTACCCCATGGGAACTCCGCTGGAAAGCTAACCTCCAACTATACAAGCCTCTTTCAGCGCACTATCAGTGCTTGCTGAAAGACAACTCTCCCTCCAAAACGATCTACATGGAAGCCTGGGAGGAAGAGCTACAGCTCACCCACTCACTTGAAGAATGGGAGGAGGCAATTACCCTTACCAAAAAAGCCACCCACTGTGTAACCCTATACGAGCTCTATTTTAAAATAATTACGAGGTGGCATCTGGTACCAACAAAACTGCGGAAACTCTACCCGGACCATTCCCCCATGTGCTGGAGAGAGTGTGGAGAAGAGGGCACCCCGCTCCACATTTGGTGGACTTGCCCAAAGCTGGCCGGCGTCTGGAGAAAGATAGAGACCATGTGTAAAGATCTGGACCTTGTGGAGGTGCTTAACCCAGCCCTCGCACTCCTGCACCTGGGAGTTGAGTCACTCCCAAGAGCTAAACGAAATTTGCTTATATGCATCCTCACTTCCACCAAACTACTTGTAGCCAGGAATTGGAAGAAAAGTCAGCCACCCAGGTGGCAAGGGGTGGTAAACTGTGTGAACCACATCAGGAGCATGGAAAATTATGTCTACAGGGAGCGTAAGCAACTGACTGACTTCTGCCTCATTTGGGAACCATGGTACACCCTCTTGACTCGTAAAAATAAAAACACATAGCTAGAAAGACCAACGATGAGCCCGAGACAACCCTGCTGATTGACTACCCAATTCGATTTACCCTGACCCACACAGACAATAACAATACCCCTAATAGCTGCCCTCCAACCCTTCCATATGAGTAAGCCAGACACGGGGAGCAAGAGAGAGCTTGTGGATGGATTAATACGGCCTCTCTCGGCCCCGCATTACCAATGGTGAGATGCGCAAACTAACACGTATCTACGCCCCCGCTGAAACCTGTAGTGTTTGCCTAATTAGCATCCCTAGTGGACTGATCCACTAACTTAACGGCCATCCCAGTTACATTCCTATTGAGATAAACCAAAAGAACCAGTGTAGTTCAACAAGACCCTAAATGACGGCCTCTGTAAAAACGAGGTCCCTATGATAATAGAGGTGGTGTTTCGCCTCTTGCAACAAAGCTTATGTATCAATGTTATATTGTTATATATTCAGTTAATAATGCATAAGCTGTCTGTTAACCGATTTACCTCAATAAAAATTATTTGAAAAATAAAAAAATAAAAAAATACTGTACTGTAGGCGTTTCCCCAGAGTTACTATATCATACCTACAAATACTGTACCGTAGGCTGTCCCCCAGAGTTACTATATCATAGCTACAAATACTGTACTATAGGTGTTTCCCCAGAGTTACTAATCATACCTACAAATACTGTACTGTAGGCGTTTACCCAGAGTTACTATATCATACCTACAAATACTGTACCGTAGGCTGTCCCCCAGAGTTACTATATCATACCTACAAATACTATACCATAGGCCAGAGCTTTCCAAACTTTTCATGTTGGTGACACACTTTTTAGACCAACATCATTTTGCGACACAGTAATTCAGTTGTAGTAGCAACCAGGAGGTTAAACTAACTTGTTTTCAGCGATACAGACACATACATAAATTATATAATAACGAAATGTATTTACAAGTAACAGTATGTATGTGCAAGAATTAATAACACCAATAGCTACTTACTGTAATGGGATGCATGAGGTTGATGGGATGAACACAGTTTCTGATAATTTGGTGGAATACTAGCTAAAGACACTCGCATTTCATCATCAAGCATTTTTAAGTTTCACTTCCTATCCATATATCAAGAGCAGGAGCAGCAATGCACTACTGGGAGCTAGCTGCAAACCCCCCCCCCCCCCAAAACACGGACTTCTGACTTCAGCTCATCGTTTAAGCTGCCCTCAGCGCTCTGCAAGTCCGACTGACTACTGCCCACGCTGCAAACACACTGCTGTCGCACTCACTGACTACACATGCAGTCACAAGCCGATTGAGGAGACTACTCGTGCAGTCAGGAGCCAATGTGCCTCCAAAGGGAATAGTTTCAGTTCCCACTGAGTTGCGCCAATAGGTTAAGATGATCTGTGACCCACTAGGTATCAATCACGTGTCAACCACGTGATATGCGTAGCAGGTAGGCGGAAAGTCAGAAACCAAAATATTGTTTTAAAAAATGTTAAATTCAAAAACATTTGTGCTGAAGCAGGGACACACCTACACACTGCTGCCGACACACTAACGTGTCATGACACACAGTTTGGAAAGCACTGCCATAGGCGTTTCCCCAGAGTTACTATATCATACCTACAAATACTGTACCGTAGGCTGTCCCCCAGAGTTACTATATGATACCTACAAATACTGTACCATAGGCGTTTCCTCAGAGATACTATATCATACCTACAAATACTGTACCGAAGGCGTTTCCCCAGAGTTACTATATCATACCTACAAATACTGTACTGTAGGCATTTCCCCAGAGTTACTATATCATACCTACAAATACTGTACCGTAGGTGTTTCCCCAGATTTGCTATATCATACCTACAAATACTGTACCCTAGGCTTTCCCCAGAGTTACTATATCATACCTACAAATACTGTACTGTACGTGTTTCCCCAGAGTTACTATACCATACCTACAAATACTGTACCGTAGGCGTTTCCCCAGAGTTACTGTACCATACCTACAAATACTGTACTGTAGGCGTTTCCCCAGAGTTACTGCATCATACCTACAAATGATTTACCGTAGGCTGTCCCCCAGAGTTACTACATCATACCTACAAATAATTTACCATAGGTTTTCCCCAGGGTTACTATATCATATCTACAAATATTTTACCGGAATCTTTCACTGCAGGGAATTGAGGGGGGTTTGTGTGAGATGGCCAACTTTGGTTAGCATCATAAAAGAGGGGCGGAGCTTCAGGTGTCCCATTGGCAAAGCCAGGGCATTCCGTGGATCCTTTTAGCACAGCAGTACCTGGCATGGTTGGCGGTCTGCTATAGAGATGGATATTCCAGTTAGATAAAGACATACAGTACACCTTGTTGCTGTTGTTTGTCCTCGTCATATGGTGTAGTACAGTATTATAAAAAGACATGGTCATTGTATTTATCCCTTGCATAAAATTGTAAAATGTATCCCATTGTTTTTGTAAAACAGATTTTTCTTTAACGAGAAGTATGTTCATATGAGTGTGAGGCCTGTCATGTAATCCATTTTAGTAACAATAAATATTTTCTGTATTGCATATATTACTGTATATATTGTCAGCTTTTGGACTGGTCCCCCGTCCCACCAGAAATGCCCACAAATTCTTATTTTCGCCGTTGTTTAAAGCACAGTCAGGATCTGTTTGAACTATATGTTTAAAGCCTTTGGAACATCGTCATTAAAAGAATAAGGAGGAAACACACGGTAACATATAAGTTGCTTATTGTTGGTTATTAATGGACTCTTATTTGCCTGTTACATGTGCAGCGCTGCTTGTTCATATATTGTTTTCTGCTAATGTGTGTCTTTATATTATCAGACATCCCAACTCTCCCTAAAGTTCAGGGAGTCTCCCTGATTGTAATAGCGGCTCCCTGATGCCAGCAAATGGAATGCAATCTCCCTGAAACTACAAGTACCATGATCCAATGTGGCCCAAATCCAGAAAAGTGTTTCTTTAAGGATGCCTTTAGTTGCTGGGACATTATAGAACCCTCAAAGCATCAGTAACCAAAAAGCCCCCACTTATTCTAATAAAATAAAACACAAATACTACCTTATTTACTGCACGTAATTAAACTTTGTATTCTAAAATATTTAAGCATTCAACAAGCGTACGATCACTGGAAAATAGGTTTGTTGTATGTGGTTGTGCAATAAAGCTATTTTTAAATGTGACTGTAGTGGGAAGCTACTTTAATGATAAGTCTCTATCCTATTTAGGTTTTCAAGGTGTTCAAATATAACTGTGAGGGGGGGTGGGGTGGCGGGGCAGTAGCGGGAGAAGCCACCTCCCTGAAATGAGTTCTTACAGGTTGGGATGTCTGTATTATGTACATTGTGTGATTTTCCTACTGTTATATACAGAGGTGGTTTATTTATTTTGTTATCTGTAACTCGCACATAGAAATCTCTTGTTACAAACGTACCTGCTACAATCACCTTTTCTTCTTTTTCATCTGAAGACGTAAGAACGTGGTTTATCCAGTTAAGCTGAGACGCACTGATACCGCCATTAAATTGTACAAAGTAGGGCTTCTTCAGACCTGGAAACGAATATAAAACACAGTGATAAGGAATAATTGCTGTTGAACCTTAGCTTCTGTGTCCCAAACAGAAGAGGCTTATTTTACATTATTACTAAACGCAAGATACAGTAATAAGGTGCTCATGTAGTTATTAAACTGCCAAGACCAATCAGTTACAATTATAAATACGTTTGCAGCCAATGGCTGTGTGGCATATAGTGATGTTAAATCGGGAGTCTACACGCCTACTTTTAACAGAATGGAATAGCTGCAGACTGGAGCTCTAGACAGGAAACATGTGACCTCCACTCTAGACAGGAAACATGTGACCTCCACTCTAGACAGGAAACACGTGACCTCCACTCTAGACAGGAAACATGTGACCTCCACTGACTCTAGACAGGAAACATGTGACCTCCACTCTAGACAGGAAACACGTGACCTCCACTCTAGACAGGAAACACGTGACCTCCACTCTAGACAGGAAACATGTGACCTCCACTCTAGACAGGAAACACATGACCTCCACTCTAGACAGGAAACATGTGACCTCCACTCTAGACAGGAAACATGTGACCTCCACTGATTCTAGACAGGAAACATGTGACCTCCACTGACTCTAGACAGGAAACATCTGACCTCCACTCTAGACAGGAAACATGTGACCTCCACTCTAGGCAGGAAACACGTGACCTTCACTCTAGACAGGAAACACGTGACCTCCACTCTAGACAGGAAACATGTGACCTCCACTGACTCTAGACAGGAAATATGTGACCTCCACTCTAGACAGGAAACACGTGACCTCCACTCTAGACAGGAAACACGTGACCTCCACTCTAGACAGGAAACACGTGACCTCCACTCTAGACAGGAAACACTTGACCTCCACTCTAGACAGGAAACATGTGACCTCCACTGATACTAGACAGGAAACATGTGACCTCCACTGACTCTAGACAGGAAACATCTGACCTCCACTGACTCTAGACAGGAAACATCTGACCTCCACTCTAGACAGGAAACATGTGACCTCCACTCTAGGCAGGAAACACGTGACCTTCACTCTAGACAGGAAACATGCGACCTTCACTCTAGACAGGAAACATGTGACCTCCACTGACTCTAGACAGGAAACATGTGACCTCCACTCTAGACAGGAAACACGTGACCTCCACTCTAGACAGGAAACATGTGACCTCCACTGACTCTAGACAGGAAACATGTGACCTCCACTGACTCTAGACAGGAAACATGTGACCTCCGCTGACTCTAGACAGGAAACATGTGACCTCCATTGACTCTAGACAGGAAACATGTGACCTCCACTCTAGACAGGAAACATGTGACCTCCACTCTAGGCAGGAAACACGTGACCTTCACTCTAGACAGGAAACACGTGACCTTCACTCTAGACAGGAAACATGTGACCTCCACTGACTCTAGACAGGAAACATGTGACCTCCACTGACTCTAGACAGGAAAAATGTGACCTCCACTGACTCTAGACAGGAAACATGTGACCTCCACTGACTCTAGACAGGAAACATGTGACCTCCACTCTATACAGGAAACACGTGACCTCCACTCTAGACAGGAAACATGTGACATCCACTGACTCTAGACAGGAAACATGTGACCTCCACTCTATACAGGAAACACGTGACCTCCACTCTAGACAGGAAACATGTGACCTCCACTGACTCTAGACAGGAAACACGTGACCTCCACTCTAGACAGGAAACATGTGACCTCCACTGACTCTAGACAGGAAACATGTGACCTCCACTGACTCTAGACAGGAAACATGTGACCTCCACTGACTCTAGACAGGAAACATGTGACCTCCACTGACTCTAGACAGGAAACATGTGACCTCCACTCTAGGCAGGAAACATGTGACCTCCACTCTAGGCAGGAAACACGTGACCTTCACTCTAGACAGGAAACACGTGACCTTCACTCTAGACAGGAAACATGTGACCTCCACTCTAGGCAGGAAACACGTGACCTTCACTCTAGACAGGAAACATGTGACCTCCACTCTAGACAGGAAACATGTGACCTCCACTGACTCTAGACAGGAAACATGTGACCTCCACTCTAGACAGGAAACATGTGACCTCCACTCTAGACAGAAAACACGTGACCTCCACTCTAGACAGGAAACACGTGACCTCCACTCTAGACAGGAAACATGTGACCTCCACTCTAGACAGGAAACATGTGACCTCCACTCTAGACAGGAAACATGTGACCTCCACTCTAGACAGGAAACATGTGACCTCCACTCTAGACAGGAAACACGTGACCTCCACTCTAGACAGGAAACATGTGTTGTCATTTATAAGGTAACCCCTGTGACTGTCATTTATAAGGTAACCACTGTGACTGTCACTTATAAGGTAACCACCGTGACTGTCACTTATAAGATAACCACTGTGACTGTCACTTATAAGGTAACCACTGTGAGTGTCTTTTATAAGATAGCCACTGTGACTGTCATTTATAAGGTAACCACTGTGACTGTCACTTATAAGGTAACCACTGTGAGTGTAATTTATAAGATAGCCACTGTGACTGTCATTTATAAGGTAATCACTGTGTCTGTCATTTATAAGGTAACCACTGTGACTGTCACTTATAAGGTAACCACTGTGAGTGTAGTTTATAAGATAGCCACTGTGACTGTCATTTATAAAGTAATCACTGTGACTGTCACTTATAAGGTAATAACTGTGTCTGTCATTTATAAGGTAACCCCTGTGACTGTCATTTATAAGGTAACCACTGTGAGTGTAATTTATAAGGTAACCACTGTGACTGTCATTTATAAGGTAACCCCTGTGACTGTCACTTATAAGGTAACCACTGTGAGTGTAATTTATAAGGTAACCACTGTGACTGTCATTTATAAGGTAATCACTGTGACTGTCATTTATAAGGTAACCACTGTGACTGTCACTTATACGGTAACCACTGTGAGTGTAATTTATAAGGTAACCACTGTGACTGTCATTTATAAGGTAACCACTGTGACTGTCACTTATAAGGTAATCACTGTGACTGTCACTTATAAGGTAACCACTGTGACTGTCATTTATAAGGTAACCACTGTGACTGTCACTTATAAGATAGCCACTGTGACTGTCACTTATAAGGTAACCACTGTGAGTGTAATTTATAAGATAGCCACTGTGACTGTCATTTATAAGGTAACCACTGTGACTGTCACTTATAAGGTAACCACTGTGAGTGTAGTTTATAAGATAGCCACTGTGACTGTCATTTATAAAGTAATCACTGTGACTGTCACTTATAAGGTAATAACTGTGTCTGTCATTTATAAAGTAACCACTGTGACTGTCACTTATAAGGTAATCACTGTGACTGTCACTTATAAGGTAACCACTGTGACTGTCACTTATAAGGTAATCACTGTGACTGTCATTTATAAGGTAACCACTGTGAGTGTCATTTATAAGGTAACCACTGTGACTGTCACTTATACGGTAACCACTGTGAGTGTAATTTATAAGGTAATCACTGTGACTGTCATTTATAAGGTAATCACTGTGACTGTCATTTATAAGGTAACCACTGTGACTGTCATTTATAAGGTAACCACTGTGACTGTCACTTATAAGGTAATCACTGTGACTGTCATTTATAAGGTAATCACTGTGCCTGTCATTTATAAGGTAACCACTGTGCCTGTCATTTATAAGGTAACCACTGTGAGTGTCATTTATAAGGTAACCACTGTGACTGTCATTTATAAGGTAACCACTGTGATTGTCATTTATATGGTAATCACTGTGACTGTCACTTATAAGGTAACCACTGTGACTGTCATTTATAAGGTAACAACTGTGACTGTCACTTATAAGATAGCCACTGTGACTGTCATTTAGCATTATTTTTAGTTTGAATAAAATAATACACTTTCCAAAAACCTAAACAAACTTACATTTAAAAAAAATAATCATTTTATATTGCACTATACAGATGGCAAACAGGGCACAATTTTGAGTAACTGATATTTTAAAAGGGTAAAAATCCAGTGGGCCACTCATTTATATGTGGATATATACAGGGCTTGAGCCCCATAATACAACAGACGTTAACAGCCTGGCCCAACGCTCTTTTTGGCAAACAAATTGGTGACAACCTTGTCACTTCATATATTTTCTAATCCCCCAAAAAATGAAAAAAGAAAACCCCTATTTGGCACACACTTAAACACATAGGTAGATCCGCAGAAAGGGAGTAAACTTTTTTTAAACTTAACTTTTACTGTCAAATTGTTGAGGCTCTAAGAAAGCCCAGGTGAAACGTGCGTTAGGCGTTTGCCTGTCTGTGAGTAATCTGTACATGGTTATACTTTATTTGTGTGCTCTCTGTGATTGATATACAGGTAATTCTGGCCATTCCAAGCCGTATCTTTTTCACAATAATTGGAAGCAGCTGCCTACCAAGAGATAGTCTGATAATCCCCACCCTTCACCCACCTATGTGGGTAGCACCAAATCATAGTCAGTAGTTTTTTAGGGATCTTTTTCTATCTCGGGGGACATCTTACAATGGGCCTCTGACAGTGTTCGAATATGATTAATTTTGCAAACTTAGAGCCTCAACGATTATTGTCTTATTTTGAAATAGACAAATGTAGTGTGTTTAATCCAGATGCTCCAATATTTGTATTTTAATATTTGACAGTAAAAGTTGTTTTGTTTTTTTACTCCCTTTCTATGGATCTACCTATGTGCCAAATAGTGGTTTTCTTTTTTCTTTTTCTTTGGGATTACACTGTATACCAACCACTAGGGCACCCCCTGCACTCCCCTAAGGAATATGAGTGTATGGGTTATAGATGGAACCATAATTTGATGAATAAGACAGTTCTATACCTAGCTCATTGATATACACTTCATATATTTTACCTTTTCTGAATAAGTAACTGGTATTTATATTTATACATTATAGGAGAGACATGTTCTCAGCCTGGCCCAACGCTATTTATGGCAAATAAACTGGTGCCAACCTTGCCACTTTATATATTTTACCTTTGCTAAGTAAGTAAATAGTATTTTAAAACAATTAAAATCCTTTGGGCCACTGATTTCTGTGTGGTTATATAGGGCGTGAGCCCCTTTGTACAATCCAAGTGTTTTCAGACTGTCCCAAAGATTTATATGGCAAAGAAACCCTGTAAATAGCAGTAACTTATTTAGAAAAGGTAAAATTTGTGATTTGAAAAGGTCAGAACCAGTTTGTTTGTCATAAAAAGCATTGGGCCAGACTGAGAACATGTCTGTGCTATAAAGGGGCTCATGCCCTGTATATATCCACACAAAAATGAGTGGCACACAGGATTTTAACCCTTTTAAAATACCACTTATTCAGAAAAGGTAAAATATATGAAGTGGCAAGGTTGTCACCAATTTGTTTGCCATAAAGAGCATTGGGCCAGGCTGACAAAATGTCTGTCCTATGAAGGGTTCATGCCTTGTATATTCCACACATAAATGAGTGGCCCAAAGGTTTTTAATCCTTTCAAATGACCATTTACTTATTCAGAAAAGGTAAAATATATGAGATGGCAAGTTTGGCACAAGTTTGTTTGCTATAAAAATCATTAGGCCAGGCTAAAAACATGCTTATCCTATGAAGGGCTTCATGCCGTGTATATATCCACACAAAAATTAGTCGCCCAAAGGATTTTAACCCTTTTAAAATACCCGTTACTTATTCAGAAAAGGTAAAATGTATGAAGTGGCAAGGATGGCACCAGATTGTTTGTCTTAAAAAGAATTGTGTCAGGCTGAAAATACGTCTATTCTATATATGGGGTTAAAGCCCTGTAAATAACTACACAGAAATGAGTGACCCAAATAATTTTAACCCTTTTAAAATACCAATTACTGATTCAGAAAAGGTAAAATATGTGAAGTGGCAAGGTTGGCACCAATTTGTTTGCAATAAAGGGCGCTGGGCCAGGCTGATAACGTCTGTCCTATGATGGGTTCACGCCTTGGGGCATATGTATCACGCTCCGTATGGAGCTTGATGCCCCGTGTTTCTGGCGAGCCTGCAGGCGCACCAGAAACAGCAGTTATGGAGCAGCGGTCACAAAGATCGCTGCTCCATAACCTGTCCGTCTGCTCTGAGCAGGCGGACAGACATCGCCGGAAATCAACCCGATCGAGTACGATCGGGATGATTGACACCCCCCTGCTTGCAGCCCATTGGCTGCGAGTCAGCAGGGGGCGGCGTTGCACCAGCAGCTCTTGTGAGCTGTTGGTGCAATGCTGAATACGGCGAGCGTATTGCTCGCCGTATTCAGCGTGGTCTGGCGGACCTGATCCACACTGTGGGATCAGGTCCGCCAGACTTTGATAACTAGAGGCTATGGTGTATATATACACACATAAATGAGTGGCCCAAAGGATTTTATTCTTTATTTCTTTATTTATAAACAACAATGTGTATAACATATCACAAATAAATGTAAACACCGGACGAGGTACAAAATATACATATAGAGCATTTACATATTCAGAGAGAAATTTTTTTTTTGAATATGTGTCTTTGCAATTTTAACTACACATTGTTGAAATTTTATACTTTACAATAAGAGGGGGAAAAAAAAGAAGAGGAAAAAAAGGGGGAGGGGAAGAAAGGGGGAGCCTATTTACCATAGCCCTAGCAAAAACAGGTCAGAGTTTCGAAAAGGATATATTAGGTATTCAATTTCAGTGGGGGGAGTGCTTTTATAAACGCTGACCGTTTAAGAAAAAAACCTAGTAATGTCTTCATCGTTATCTATATTAGTATCAAATTGTTCAAGGATACATTGTTTCTTTAAGCAATTTTTAATTTCTATAATACTAGGAACTGTTCGCATTTTCCATTTTTTAAAGGTAAGATATCTAACGGCCAATATGGCCATATTAATAATTTTGGTGTTGAGCCGCTTATTTTCTGGGTTAAGGCAAAGAAAAACTATGTTCAATGATGACAGAGTTAGAGAGGTGACATTGAATATTTTACGAAGCCAGAATTGAACTTTAAGCCAGACATTTCTAATTTTTGGGCAGGTCCATATCATGTGCAGAAGGTTTGCTGATGGAAAAAAGCACTTGGGACAGGCACTAAAGTTAATGTTTCCACATTTAGATCCCTTTTCTGGGGTAAAGTAAGTCATGTGAAGTAACTTCAAATGGGACTCCCTCCAGGTAGAGGAGAGGGTTACTCGGGTAGCTTCTTGAATTGAGAGATGAGGTAGCTTGGGGTCCAGTTCTTGAGTTAACAAATGCAGCCCACTTGATACAGATTTTGTCAAGATTAACTGTGCCTCTATCAGAAACCAAGATCTTATAACAAGGAGTGATTGACATATATCCGTTTTTGACTAAAATAAGCCAATTCTCGATGTTCCCTAGGGACCAATTCCACCCGTAGCCATTTGTAAGTTTCAGCGCATAGTGTCTTGCCTGGAGATACGCAAAAAAAATTCTATGTGGGAGATTAAATTCTATTCTAAGAGAGTCAAATGATTTGACACAACTTTTCTCTATATCTAGTATCTGATGTACATTGGAGAAACCTACAGCCTTCCATTTTGAAAAAAGTGTTGAAGATAATCCTGCTTGGAACCGAGGGTTCCCCAGGAATGGAATGTATCTCGACACACGATATTCTATAGCTAACACGTTGAAGATCTTTTTCCATGCTAAAATTGGATTATATAAAGATCTCACGCCTAGATTTAGAGTTCTGCCTTAGCCGTCAAAACCAGCGTTAGGGGGCCCTAACGCTGGTTTTGGGCTACCGCTGGTATTTAGAGTCGTGTAGGTAAGGGTCTAACGCTCACTTTCCAGCCGCGACTTTTCCATACTGCAGATCCCCCTACACCATTTGCGTATCCTATCTTTTCAATGGGATCTTTCTAACGCTGGTATTTAGAGTCTTGGCTGAAGTGAGCGTTAGAAATCTAACGACAAAACTCCAGCCGCAGAGAAAAGCCAGGAGTTAAGAGCTTTCTGGGCTAACGTCGGTTCATAAAGCTCTTAACTACTGTGCTCTAAAGTACACTAACACCCATAAACTACCTATGCACCCCTAAACCGAGGTCCCCCCACATCGCCGCCACTCTATTACATTTTTTTAACCCCTATTCTTCCGACCGCAAACCGCCGCCACCTACGTTATCCCTATGTACCCCTAATCTGCTGCCCCTAACACCGCCGACCCCTATATTATATTTATTAACCCCTAATCTGCCCCCCACAACGTCGCCGCCACCTACCTACAATAATTAACCCCTAATCTGCCGACCGGACCTCACCGCTACTATAATAAAGTTATTAACCCCTAATCCGCCTCACTCCTGCCTCAATAACCCTATAATAAATAGTATTAACCCCTAATCTGCCCTCCCTAACATCACCGACACCTAAACAAGTATTAACCCCTAATCTGCCGACCGGAACTCATCGCTACTCTATTAAATTTATTAACCCCTAAAGCTAAGTCTAACCCTAACACTAACACCCCCCTAAGTTAAATATAATTTTTATCTAACGAAATAAATTAACTCTTATTAAATAAATTAATCCTATTTAAAGCTAAATACTTACCTGTAAAATAAACCCTAATATAGCTACAATATAACTAATAATTATATTGTAGCTATTTTAGGATTAATATTTATTTTACAGGCAACTTTGTAATTATTTTAACCAGGTACAATAGCTATTAAATAGTTAATAACTATTTAATAGCTACCTAGTTAAAATAATTACAAAATTACCTGTAAAATAAATCCTAACCTAAGTTACAATTAAACCTAAAACTACACTATCAATAAATTAATTACATAAAATACCTACAAATAAATACAATTAAATAAACTAACTAAAGTACAAAAAATAAAAAAAGAACTAAGTTACAAAAAATAAAAAAATAATTTACAAACATTAGAAAAATATTACAACAATTTTAAGATAATTACACATACTCTAAGCCCCCTAATAAAATAACAAAGCCCCCCAAAATAAAAAAATGCCCTACCCTATTTTAAAATTAAAATAGAAAAGCTCTTTTACCTTACCAGCCCTTAAAAGGGCCTTTTGCGGGGCATGCCCCAAAGAAAACATCTCTTTTGCCTGTAAAACAAAACATACAATACCCCCCCAACATAACAACCCACCACCCACATACCCCTAATCTAACCCAAACCCCCCTTAAATAAAC
This sequence comes from Bombina bombina, assembly GCF_027579735.1. Classification (NCBI taxonomy): domain Eukaryota; kingdom Metazoa; phylum Chordata; class Amphibia; order Anura; family Bombinatoridae; genus Bombina; species Bombina bombina. The sequence goes on from NC_069499.1 coordinate 1,601,318,753, forward strand.
CTAACACTAAGCCCCTGAAGATCATCCTACCTTATCTTCACCACGCCGGGTATCACCGATCAGTCCAGGCTCTGAAGTCTTCATCCAAGCCCAAGCGGGGGCTGAAGATGTCCATGATCCGGCTGAAGTCTTGGCCCAAGTGGGGGCTGAAGATGTCCATGATCCGGCTGAAGTCTTGACCCAAGCGGGGGCTGAAGATGTCCATGATCCGGCTGAAGTCTTGGCCCAAGCGGGGGCTGAAGATGTCCATGATCCAGCTGATCAGATTCAAGTTCAATCCGATTGGATCAGCCAATCTGATTCTATCAGCCAATCAGAATTTTCCTACCTTAATTCCGATTGGCTGATAGAATCCTGTCAGCCAATCGGAATTCGAGGGACGCCATCTTGGATGACGTCCCTTAAAGGAAAGGAATTAATTTATTGATAGTGTAGTGTTAGGTTTAATTGTAACTTAGGTTAGGATTTATTTTACAGGTAATTTTGTAATTATTTTAACTTGGTAGCTATTAAATAGTTATTAACTATTTAATAGCTATTGTACCTGGTTTAAATAATTACAAAGTTGCCTGTAAAATAAATATTAATCCATAAATAGCTACAATATAATTATTAGTTATATTATAGCTATATTAGGGTTTATTTTACAGGTAAGTATTTAGCTTTAAATAGGATTAATTTATTTAATAAGAGTTAATTTATTTCGTTAGATAAAAATTATATTTAACTTAGGGGGTGTTAATGTTAGGGTTAGACGTAGCTTTAGGGGTTAATACATTTAATAGAGTAGCGGCGAGGTCCGGTCGGCAGATTAGGGGTTAATACTTGAAGTTAGGTGTCGGTGATGTTAGGGAGGGCAGATTAGGGGTTAATACTATTTATTATAGGGTTATTGAGGCGGGAGTGAGGCGGATTAGGGGTTAATACATTTATTATAGTAGCGGTGAGGTCCGGTCGGCAGATTAGGGGTTAATTATTGTAGGTAGCTGGCAGCTACGTTGTGGAGGGCAGATTAGGGGTTAATAAATATAATATAGGGGTCTGCGGTGTTAGGGGCAGCAGATTAGGGGTACATAGGTATAATGTAGGTTGCGGCGGTGTACGGAGCGGCAGATTAGGGGTTAAAAAAAATATGCAGGTGTCAGCGATAGCGGGGGCGGCAGATTAGGGGTTAATAAGTGTAAGGTTAGGGGTGTGTAGACTCGGGGTTCATGTTAGGATGTTAGATGCAGACTTAGGAAGTGTTTCCCCATAGGAAACAATGGGGCTGCGTTAGGAGCTGAACGCTGCTTTTTTGCAGGTGTTAGGTTTTTTTTCAGCTCAAACTGCCCCATTGTTTCCTATGGGGGAATCGTGCACAAGCACGTTTTTGAAGCTGGCCGCGTCCGTAAGCACCGCTGATATTGAGAGTTGCAGTGGTGGTAAATTATGCTCTACGCTCCCTTTTTGGAGCCTAACGCAGCCATTCTGTGAACTCTAAATACCAGCGGTATTTAAAAGGTGCGGGGGAAAAAAACAGCGTTAGCTACGCGGGTCGTTACCGACAAAACTCTAAATCTAGCCGTCAGTTTTTTTATTTCGGATGGAATAAAGGTAGTATCAGAATGGATAAGTGAGACGGGAGAAAAAGGATTCATTATACTTTTTTCAAGATCATTATTTTTAACGTAGTCTCTTGAGAATAACCAGTCAGTCACTATACAAGCTAAAAAAACGTAGTTGTAAGCCCTGAGATCAGGTAAAGCCAGGCCTCCATATCTTACTGGAAGAAAAGGTTTCGAAAGTGAAATTATGGGCTTCCTATTTTGCCATATACAGTAAAAGATCTCAATTGAGAATTAAAAAAAGTCCTTCCTCTTTAAAAGCAAGGGAATGTTCTGGAGGATATAAAGCATTTTAGGGAGGAGAATCATCAGATAAAGAAAGAGGTAAGTTATGCCAGTTTTTAAAAGTATCTTTGATTTTGTTTAGAATTGGAATAATATTAAGAGAATACCAATTATCAGGATTAGAAGATATAATTATACCTAGGTACCTGAAGGAGTCATGAACTACGGAGAAAGGTACACTTGTGCAGGAGTCCCCTGTCTGCTTAATCCAAAGAAATGCAGGTTTTGTTATGTTGACCTTGTACCCAGAAAAAGATCCAAACTGCTGTATAATTGAAAGAAGTCTAGGGGGCATATGTATCAAGATCCGAATGGAGCTTGATGCCCCGTGTTTCTGGAGCTGCTGGTGCAATGCTGAATACGGCGAGCGTATTGCTCACCATATTCAGCGAGGTCTGGCGGACCTGATCTGCACTGTCGGATCAGGTCCAACAGACCTTCATAACTAGAGGCCTAGGTATGTTCGTGTGAGTATTAGTCATATATATAAGAATATCGTCTGCATAAAGTGCGATCTTTAGTTCCTTCCTGCCTATTTTAATTCCCTCAAGTTGGTGTCTGATTAATATAGCAAGAGGTTCGATAGAAATGTTAAAGAGAAGCGGAGAAAGGGGACACCCTTGCCTGGTTCCCCTATGCAGAGTTATATCACGAGACAACGACCCATTGACTACCATCCTCGTAGAGGCCTTTCAATATAGTTTTTTAACAAACTTGATAAAGTTTCCTTTCAGTCCAAATTGTTGTAGGGCAAATAGAAGATGGTCATGGTGAACTGAATCAAAGGCCTTTTCGGCATCTATGGCTAGAATTGCCAAGTCCAAGATAGTCCCTTTCCCTGTTTGACCAGAAGCCTCACCTGTCGTAAAATAATCTATAGTGAGAAGAAGTTCACTTATTTTAGCCGCAGAATTCCTGTTCTTCATAAAGCCAGCCTGATCTGTATTAATAATAGAAGGGAGAAGAGATTGAAGCCGTTGAGCCAAGATGGAAGTTAACAATTTATAGTCTGTATTCATAAGAGCAATAAGTCTGTAAGATTCCTTCATAGTTGGGTATTTTCCCTTTTTTAGTATCAAGGTCGTATATGAGGCTGTGAAATTAACTGTGGGTTCATTCCCTTCTATATATATATATAGTTAAATAGAGAGGTAAGATGAGGAGGGGTAGTTATCAAGCGGTCTACTTTACCTGCCTTCGCTGGTCCAACATGCCCGCCTAAGCTCGCCTACCATCGCCGCCGCGGACCTGAATGCGTTCGCCTAAGTTATCAAAAAAGCTGTCAAAAAGCCGCGCACCAAGTATGGGGCGATGAGCAGCGGACTGTGAGAGTTATCACTCATCCGATCTCGCTGCTCTTCGGCTTTTTTACAGCTTTATTGACAAGCTGTCACTAAGCACCCACACTAACTACACTGTTCTACCCCCTATACCGGCGCCCTCGGAGCCCCCTGCAACTCAATAAAGTTACTAACTCCTAAACCGCCGCTCCTAGACCCCACCGCAACTCTTATAAATGTATTAACGCCTAAACCGCCGCTCCCGGACACCGCCGCCACCTACATTATACCTAGTAACCCCTATCCTGCCCCCCCTATACCGTTGCCACCTATAATAAAGTTATTAACCCCTATCCTGCGGATCCCGGACCTCGCCGCAACTAAATAAATAATTTAACCCCTAAACCGCCGCTCCCGGACCCCACCGCAACCTATATTAAACTTATTAACCCCTAATCTGCCCCCCCTACACCGTCGCCACCTATAATAAATTTATTAACCCCTATCCTGCCCCCCCTACACTGCCGCCACTGTAATCAAATTATTAACCCCTAAACCTAAGTCTAACACTAACCCTAACACCCCCTAACTTAAATATTAATTAAATAAATCTAAATAATATTTCTCTTATTAACTAAGTTAATCCTATTTAAAACTAAATACTTACCTTTAAAATAAACCCTAATATAGCTACAATATAAATAATAATTATATTGTAGCCATCTTAGGATTTATTTTTATTTTACAGGCAACTTTCAATTTATTTTAACTAGGTACAATAGCTATTAAATAGTTATTAACTATTTAATAGCTACCTAGTTAAAATAAAGAGAAATTAACCTATAAAATAAAAACTAACCTAAGTTACAATTACACCTAACACTACACCATACTTTAATAAATTATTCCTATTTAAAACTAAATACTTACCTGTAAAATAAACCCTAAGATAGCTACAATATAATTAATAATTACATTGTAGCTATTTTAGGATTTATATTTATTTTAAAGGTAACTTTGTATTTATTTTAGCTAGTTAGAATAGTTATTAAATAGTTATTAACTATTTAATAACTACCTAGCTAAAAGAAATACAAAATTACCTGTAAAAGAAATCCTAACCTAAGTTACAATTAAACCTAACACTACACTATCATTAAATTAATTAAATAAATTACCTACAAATAACTACAATTAAATACAATTAAATAAACTAACTAAAGTACAAAAAATAAAAAAAGCTAAGTTACAAAAAATAAAAAAAATAAGTTACAAACATTTAAAAAATATTACAACAATTTTAAGCTACTTACACCTAATCTAAGCCCCCTAATAAAATAACAAAGCCCCCCAAAATAAAAAAATGCCCTACCCTATTCTAAATTTAAAAAGTTCAAAGCTCTTTTACCTTACCAGCCCTTAAAAGGGACTTTTGCGGGGCATGCCCCAAAGAATTCTGCTCTTTTGCCTGTAAATGAAAAATACAACCCCCCCAACATTAAAACCCACCACCCACATACCCCTAATCTAACCCAAACCCCCCTTAAATAAACCTAACACTACCCCCCTGAAGATTATCCTACCTTGAGTCGTCTTCAGCCAGCCGACCACCGATGGAACCGAAGAGGAGATCCGGAGCGGCAGAAGTCATCATCCAGGCGGCGCTGAAGAAGTCTTCCATCCGATGAAGTCATCATCCAGGTGGCGCTGAAGAAGTCTTCCATCCGATAGAAGACTTCATCCAGGCGGCGTCTTCAATCTTCATCCATCCGGAGCGGAGCGGAGCCATCTTCAGACGAGCCGATGCGGAGCCATCCTCTTCTTCCCGACGACTGGCTGATTAGAACAGCCAATAGAATGCGAGCTCAATCTGATTGGCTGATTGGATCAGCCAATCGGATTGAACTTCAATCTAATTGGCAGAAGAGGATGGCTCCGCGTTGGCTCGTCTGAAGATGGCTCCGCTCCGTTCCTGATGGATGAAGATTGAAGACACCGCCTGGATGAAGACTTCTATCGGATGGAAGACTTCTTCAGCGCCACCTGGATGATGACCTCTTCAGTTCCATCGGTGGTAGGCTGGCTGAAGACGACTCAAGGTAGGATGATCTTCAGGGGGGTAGTGTTAGGTTTATTTAAGGGGGGTTTGGGTTAGATTAGAGGTATGTGGGTGGTGGGTTTTAATGTTGGGGGGGGTTGTATTTTTCTTTTACAGGCAAAAGAGCAGAATTCTTTGGGGCATGCCCCGCAAAAGGCCCTTTTAAGGGCTGGTAAGGTAAAAGAGCTTTGAACTTTTTAAATTTAGAATAGGGTAGGGCATTTTTTTATTTTGGGGGGCTTTGTTATTTTATTAGGGGGCTTAGATTAGGTGTAAGTAGCTTAAAATTGTTGTAATATTTTTTAAATGTTTGTAACTTATTTTTTTTATTTTTTGTAACTTAGCTTTTTTTATTTTTTGTACTTAAGTTAGTTTATTTAATTGTATTTAATTGTAGTTATTTGTAGGTAATTTATTTAATTAATTTAATGATAGTGTAGTGTTAGGTTTAATTGTAACTTAGGTTAGGATTTATTTTACAGGTAATTTTGTATTTCTTTTAGCTAGGTAGTTATTAAATAGTTAATAACTATTTAATAACTATTCTAACTAGCTAAAAAATAAATACAAAGTTACCTGTAAAATAAATATAAATCCTAAAATAGCTACAATGTAATTATTAATTATATTGTAGCTATCTTAGGGTTTATTTTACAGGTAAGTATTTAGTTTTAAATAGGATTAATTTATTTAAAGTATAGTTTAGTGTTAGGTGTAATTGTAACTTAGGTTAGTTTTTATTTTACAGGTTAATTTCTCTTTATTTTAGCTAGGTAGCTATTAAATAGTTAATAACTATTTAATAGCTATTGTACCTAGTTAAAATAAATTGAAAGATGCCTGTAAAATAAAAATAAATCCTAAGATAGCTACAATATAATTATTATTTATATTGTAGCTATCTTAGGGTTTATTTTAAAGGTAAGTATTTAGTTTTAAATAGGATTAATTTATTTAATAAGATAAATATTATTTAGATTTATTTAATTAATATTTAAGTTAGGGGGGTGTTAGGGTTAGTGTTAGACTTAGGTTTAGGGGTTAATAATTTTATTACAGTGGCGGCGGTGTAGGGGGGCAGGATAGGGGTTAATAAACTTATTATAGGTGGCGACGGTGTAGGGGGGCAGGATAGGGGTTAATAAACTTATTATAGGTGGCGATGGTGTAGGGGGGCAGATTAGGGGTTAATAAGTTTAATATAGGTTGCGGCGGGGTCCGGGAGCGGCGGTTTAGGGGTTAAACTAATTATTTAGTTGCGGCGAGGTCCGGGATCGGCAGGATAGGTGTTAATAACTTTATTATAGGTGGCGACGGTATAGGGGGGGCAGGATAGGGGTTAATAGGTATCATGCAGGTGGCGGCGGGGTCTGGGAGCGGCGGTTTAGGGGTTAATACATATATTATAGTTGCGGCGGGGACCGGGAGCGGCGGTTTAGGGGTTAATATGTATAATGTAGCTTGCGGTGGGCTCCGGGAGCGGCGGTTTATGGGGGTAATACATTTATTTAGTTGCGGCGGTGTAGGGGGGCAGATTAGGGGTGTTTAGACTCGGGGTACATGTTAGGGTGTTAGGTGTAGACAGCTCCCATAGGAATCAATGGGATATCGGGCAGCAGCGAACATGAACTTTCGCTATGGTCAGACTCCCATTGATTCCTATGGGATCCGCCGCCTCCAGGGCGGCGGTTTGAAAACCAGGTACACTGGGCCGGAAAATTGCCGAGCGTACCTGCTAGTTTTTTTGATAACTAGCAAAAGTAGTCAGATTGTGCCGAACTTGTATGCGGAACATCTGGAGTGACGTAAGAATCGATCTATGTCGGACTGAGTCCGGTGGATCGAAGCTTACGTCACTAAATTCTACTTTTGCCAGTATCTAGGGCTTGATAACTAAGGCGAATCAGCCTCGCCACAAATACGCTGCGGAATTCCAGCGTATTTGAGATTGACGGCTTGATAACTAGGGGCCGAGGTGTTTTGATAGAAGATAACGTTTTATAGAATTCATTGGGAAGTGCGTCCGGACCAGGTGCTTTATTATGAGCCAGCTTTTTAATTGTATTAGCCACTTCTAGGTCAGTTATAGGAGAGTACAAATCTTCAAGTGAAGCGGCTGTTAATGAAGGATAAGAAATTTTGCTCCAAAAATCCTCACGCTCCTCAATATGAGAAGTTCTAGGAGAGTATATGTCACTGTAGTAGTTAAAAAAAGTTTGCACAAGTTCTTCCGATGATCTAAGCATTTGGCCTTCCGCGTATAGAGAGTCTATCAGCTGAGAGCTTGTGTCCTGCTTAACAAGTTTTGCTAAGAGTTTCCCTGTCTTATTCCCATATCTATGTAGTTTTGCTTGAAACCTAATATCTTTTTGCGTTGATTTATATAGTAGCAATGAGTCTCGCTCCCCTAATGCCGAGATGTATTTAGCCCATTTCTGCGGCGTCTTTTCAACTAAATAATAATTGTAAGTATTTGTAACCGCACGTAACAATTAATTCTCCCGCCTTTTAAGTTTCCTGGTCCGCATAATACTATATGCTAAAATTTCCCCCCTTAGGACCGCTTTGGCAGTTTCCCACAATAAGGCAGGGCGATTCATAGATTCAGAGTTAAATAAGGCGAATTCACCAAATTTAGCTTCAAGCCAATTTTTTAATTTAACATCAGAGACTAAAAATGTGGGAAAAAAGAAATGATTATTTGTAGATGAGGGACCATTCGGCTGAAACGCAAGACAGACGGGGGCATGATCAGAGACAACAATAGGTAAAATTTGAGTCAAGACTTTCTGTTTACATAGCATTTCATCAATCAAGAATAGGTCAATCCGTGAAAGTGATTTATGTGCTTTTGTGAGGCATGTGAAATCACGTGTATCAGGGTTTTTAGAAGCAACATTCTGTCTCAGTCTATCCAGGGGATACTGTGGAGCCATATTAAAGTTGCCACCCATTATTAAGAAACCTTCTGCACAAGTCATGAGCCTAGCCTGCAGAGTGTCCCAAAAAGATAAGTTAAAAAGGTTTGGGGCATATATATTACATAAGGTATAGAGAACACTGGCAATTTTAATTTTCAATATAAGATATCTCCCCTCTTGGTCTGACTCATTATACAGTATCTCGTAGTAAAATCTTTTACCCAGGAAGATTTAAGTTTGAGAACTTCTTCGGATTTCAAGTGGGTTTCTTATAGAAAAGCGATAGAAGTATCGATTATCTTAAGATAAGATATTATCATTTTCCTTTTAATAGGAGATGTAAGACCTCCTATGTTCCAGGAAGTAAATTTAACGCCAGCAACCATAGGAATTATTTATATGCGATGAGGGGAGAGAGAGAAAGAAAAAAAAAGAAAGAAAAAAATGGTCGAGAGGAATACAGGAGTACACGTGAAGACCCTGGGAATTACATCTCCCTTGCTTCTGCTGTCCCCTCCCACCGGTGCTGCGTGAGGGGCAAGGATCGCTGCTGTTCACTGGGGCGCTCCCGCAGCCTTCAGGCTGCTCCTCTCTACTATTCTCCACACAGGACTTGATCCACGACAGTTTACTGGCACCTGTCAGCTCTGCTTGTCTGCTCATCGCTCACCCTTCCACCGGTGCTGCGTGAGGGGCAAGGATCGCTGCTGTTCACTGGGGCGCTCCCGCAGCCTTCAGGCTGCTCCTCTCTACTATTCTCCACACAGGACTTGATCCACGACAGTTTACTGGCACCTGTCAGCTCTGCTTGTCTGCTCATCGCTCACCCTTCCACCGGTGCTGCGTGAGGGGCAACGATCGCTGCTGTTCACTGGGGCGCTCCCGCAGCCTTCAGGCTGCTCCTCTCTACTATTCTCCACACAGGACTTGATCCACGACAGTTTACTGGCACCTGTCAGCTCTGCTTGTCTGCTCATCGCTCACCCTCCCACCGGTGCTGCGTGAGGGGCAACGATCGCTGCTGTTCACTGGGGCGCTCCCGCAGCCTTCAGGCTGCTCCTCTCTACTATTCTCCACACAGGACTTGATCCACGACAGTTTACTGGCACCTGTCAGCTCTGCTTGTCTGCTCATCGCTCACCCTTCCACCGGTGCTGCGTGAGGGGCAAGGATCGCTGCTGTTCACTGGGGCACTCCCGCAGCCTTCAGGCTGCTCCTCTCTACTATTCTCCACACAGGACTTGATCCACGACAGTTTACTGGCACCTGTCAGCTCTGCTTGTCTGCTCATCGCTCACCCTTCCACCGGTGCTGCGTGAGGGGCAAGGATCGCTGCTGTTCACTGGGGCGCTCCCGCAGCCTTCAGGCTGCTCCTCTCTACTATTCTCCACACAGGACTTGATCCACGACAGTTTACTGGCACCTGTCAGCTCTGCTTGTCTGCTCATCGCTCACCCTTCCACCGGTGCTGCGTGAGGGGCAACGATCGCTGCTGTTCACTGGGGCGCTCCCGCAGCCTTCAGGCTGCTCCTCTCTACTATTCTCCACACAGGACTTGATCCACAACAGTTTACTGGCACCTGTCAGCTCTGCTTGTCTGCTCATCGCTCACCCTTCCACCGGTGCTGCGTGAGGGGCAAGGATCGCTGCTGTTCACTGGGGCGCTCCCGCAGCCTTCAGGCTGCTCCTCTCTACTATTCTCCACACAGGACTTGATCCACGACAGTTTACTGGCACCTGTCAGCTCTGCTTGTCTGCTCATCGCTTACCCTTCCACCGGTGCTGCGTGAGGGGCAACGATCGCTGCTGTTCACTGGGGCGCTCCCGCAGCCTTCAGGCTGCTCCTCTCTACTATTCTCCACACAGGACTTGATCCACCACAGTTTACTGGCACCTGTCAGCTCTGCTTGTCTGCTCATCGCTCACCCTTCCACCGGTGCTGCGTGAGGGGCAACGATCGCTGTTGTTCACTGGGGCGCTCCCGCAGCCTTCAGGCTGCTCCTCTCTACTATTCTCCACACAGGACTTGATCCACGACAGTTTACTGGCACCTGTCAGCTCTGCTTGTCTGCTCATCGCTCACCCTTCCACCGGTGCTGCGTGAGGGGCAAGGATCGCTGCTGTTCACTGGGGCGCTCCCGCAGCCTTCAGGCTGCTCCTCTCTACTATTCTCCACACAGGACTTGATCCACGACAGTTTACTGGCACCTGTCAGCTCTGCTTGTCTGCTCATCGCTCACCCTTCCACCGGTGCTGCGTGAGGGGCAACGATCGCTGCTGTTCACTGGGGCGCTCCCGCAGCCTTCAGGCTGCTCCTCTCTACTATTCTCCACACAGGACTTGATCCACGACAGTTTACTGGCACCTGTCAGCTCTGCTTGTCTGCTCATCGCTCACCCTTCCACCGGTGCTGCGTGAGGGGCAAGGATCGCTGCTGTTCACTGGGGCGCTCCCGCAGCCTTCAGGCTGCTCCTCTCTACTATTCTCCACACAGGACTTGATCCACGACAGTTTACTGGCACCTGTCAGCTCTGCTTGTCTGCTCATCGCTTACCCTTCCACCGGTGCTGCGTGAGGGGCAACGATCGCTGCTGTTCACTGGGGCGCTCCCGCAGCCTTCAGGCTGCTCCTCTCTACTATTCTCCACACAGGACTTGATCCACCACAGTTTACTGGCACCTGTCAGCTCTGCTTGTCTGCTCATCGCTCACCCTTCCACCGGTGCTGCGTGAGGGGCAACGATCGCTGCTGTTCACTGGGGCGCTCCCGCAGCCTTCAGGCTGCTCCTCTCTACTATTCTCCACACAGGACTTGATCCACGACAGTTTACTGGCACCTGTCAGCTCTGCTTGTCTGCTCATCGCTCACCCTTCCACCGGTGCTGCGTGAGGGGGGGCTGTTTCGGAGGGAGGCTTCTCAAGAACTGGTAACGTAGCATATCGCTTTTTTTGATAGCGTTCCTTCTTCCCTTTTTTTTTTCTCTCACTTTTACCACTCCACACCACTACAAGTAAATGGACAAATGTCTTCACTCTCACTCCAAAACTTCACCTTCAGCCATGACGGCCAGACAAAGGTATAAAAAGCATAAAACTATGACTGAGGCCCCCGCAGAGGTACAGATATCTTCATGTGCCTCTTTGATTCCACAAGAGCTCACTGATTTACAGTCTTTAGTCCTCAATATCTCTGAGGCTCTTTCACCCAAGTTTGATTCCCTTAAAACAGAGATCAAACAAGATATTGCACAGCTAGCTACAGAAATTAAACAATTTGCGAAAGGTTTTCCGAAGTAGAAAAAAAGAGTATCTGATCTTGAAGATCTCATTTTAGGCCAGAATCCTAAGCTCGAAGCTACAACCTCTGCTCTCCTTAAACTACAGAATAAAGTGGAAGATTTGGAAAATCGCGCAAGACGAAATAATTTAAGAGTAATTGGTGTACCCGAAGAAAAACAGTTTGACGATTTGAATAAATTATTTACAACTACACTCCCACGACTGTTAAAGATCCCTGAGACTTATTCTAAAATAATCATAGAACGAGCACATAGGATAGGACCAGCAGCTCCCACCAAAACTAATATGAGGCCAAGACCAATCATAGTCAGACTCTTGAATTATCAAAATAAAATCACTCTTCTACAATCTTTCCGCAAACATCAACCTGTTTTTCTTGGGGAAGCTCTTATTTCAGGACTACGCAGCAGAAACGGCTGTGAATAGAAGGGAATTAGCCCCAGTGTGCACAAAATGTATATAGCAAGGGTTGCGTGCAACTATATTACACCCTGCCAGACTCAGATTGGTGTTTGATAATAGCGCATATTTTTTTGATACAGCCTCTGCGGCAGAAAACTTTTATACTAAGAATTGTTCCTTTGAATAAAGCGGCAATACAACATACAGATACCTCCTCTTCTCATCATTTTACTCTTTTCCTCTTTTCCCTTTATTTTCTCTTTATGCTTGGGTCCCTCCAGTTTAGGGACGGCTCAGGTGGTATAGTCGTCTGTTTTGTGTATGATGTTTGTTTTCTCCCCTCCCCACCCGGATTTTATTCTTTATTAAATGCCAATGACTTATTTAGAAAAGGTAAAATGTATAAGGTGGCAAGGTTGGCACCAATTTATTTGCCATAAAGAGCGCTGCACAAGGCTGATAACGTCTGTCCCATGAAGAGGCTCACGCCTTGTATATTCCACACATAAATGAGTGGCGCAAAGGATTTTAACCCTTTTATAATATCAGTTACTTATTAGAAACAATCAAAATTATGCCATGTTTCCCATCTGTATACTGCAATATAAAATGATTTTTTTTAATAAAATGTCAGTTTGTTTAGGTTTTTGAAAAATGTATTTTATTTAAACTAAAAATAACTGTAGATATCTTTATTTTACAAATTGCAATCAGTTGCAGAATAAGAAGCTGACTAAATAAGAAGACAACTTCAGCCGTGTACATTTTGCAGCTTTCTTGTACTTAATGTTCATTCACAGTGGTTACCTTAAAAGTGACAGTCACAGTGGTTACCTTATAAATGACAGTCACAGTGATTACCATATAAATGACAGTCACAGTGGTTACCTTATAAATGACAGGCACAGTGATTACCATATAAATGACAGTCACAGTGATTACCTTATAAATGACAGTCACAGTGATTACCATATAAATGACAGTCACAGTGATTACCTTATAAGTGACAGTCACAGTGGTTACCTTATAAGTGACAGTCACAGTGGTTACCTTATAAATGACAGTCACAGTGGTTACTTTATAAATGACAGTCACAGTGATTACCTTATAAATATCAGTCACAGTGGTTACCTTATAAATATCAGTCACAGTGGTTACCTTAAAAGTGACAGTCACAGTGGTTACCTTATAAATGACAGTCACAGTGGTTACTTTATAAATGACAGTCACAGTGATTACCTTATAAGTGACAGTCACAGTGGTTACCCTATAAGTGACAGTCACAGTGATTACCTTATAAATGACAGTCACAGTGGTTACCTTATAAATGACACTCACAGTGGTTACCTTATAAGTGACAGTCACAGTGGTTACCTTATAAATGACAGTCACAGTGGTTACCTTATAAATGACACTCACAGTGCTTACCTTATAAGTGACAGTCACAGTGGTTACCTTATAAATGACAATCACAGTGGTTACCTTATAAATGACACTCACAGTGGTTACCATATAAATGACAATCACAGTGGTTACCTTAAAAGTGACAGTCACAGTGGTTACCTTATAAATGACAGTCACAGTGGTTACCTTATAAATGACACTCACAGTGCTTACCTTATAAGTGACAGTCACAGTGATTACCTTATAAATGACAGTCACAGTGATTACCTTATAAATGACAGTCACAGTGGTTACCTTATAAATTACAGACACAGTGGTTACCTTATAAATGACAGTCACAGTGATTACCTTATAAATGACAGTCACAGTGGTTACCTTATAAATGACAATCACAGTGGTTACCTTATAAATGACACTCACAGTGGTTACCTTATAAATGACAGTCACAGTGGTTACCTTATAAATGACAGTCACAATGATTACCTTATAAATGACAGTCACAGTGATTACCTTATAAGTGACAGTCACAGTGATTACCTTATAAATGACAGTCACAGTGATTACCTTATAAGTGACAGTCACAGTGATTACCTTATAAATGACACTCACAGTGATTACCTTATAAATGACAGTCACAGTGATTACCTTATAAATGACACTCACAGTGCTTACCTTATAAATTACAGTCACAGTGATTACCTTATAAATGACAGTCACAGTGATTACCTTATAAGTGACAGTCACAGTGGTTACCTTATAAATGACAGTCACAGTGATTACCTTATAAATGACAGTCACAGTGATTACCATATAAATGACAGTCACAGTGATTACCATATAAATGACAGTCACAGTGATTACCTTATAAATGACAGTCACAGTGATTACCATATAAATGACAGTCACAGTGATTACCTTATAAATGACAGTCACAGTGATTACCATATAAATGACAGTCACAGTGATTACCTTATAAATAACAGTCACAGGCCTAGATTTAGAGTTCGGCGGTAGCCGTCAAAACCAGCGTTAGAGGCTCCTAACGCTGGTTTTGGGCGCCCGCTGGTATTTGGAGTCAGTGATTAAAGGGTCTAACGCTCACTTTACAGCCGCGACTTTTCCATACCGCAGATCCCCCTACGCCATTTGCGTAGCCTATCTTTTCAATGGGATCTTCCTAACGCCGGTATTTAGAGTCGTTTCTGCAGTGAGCGTTAGAGCTCTAACGACAAGATTCCAGCCGCCTGAAAATAGCAGGAGTTAAGAGCTTTCTGGCTAACGCCGGTTTATAAAGCTCTTAACTACTGTACCCTAAAGTACACTAACACCCATAAACTACCTATGTACCCCTAAACCGAGGTCCCCCCACATCGCCGCCACTCGATTAAAAATTTTAACCCCTAATCTGCCGACCGCCACCTACGTTATACTTATGTACCCCTAATCTGCTGCCCCTAACACCGCCGACCCCTGTATTATATCTATTAACCCCTAACTTGCCCCCCACAACGTCGCCGCAAGCTACTTAAAATAATTAACCCCTAATCTTCCGACCGCAAATCGCCGCCACCTACGTTATCCCTATGTACCCCTAATCTGCTACCCCTAACATTGCCGACCCCTATGTTATATTTATTAACCCCTAATCTGCCCCCCACAACGTCGCCGACACCTACCTACACTTATTAACCCCTAATCTGCCGAGCGGACCTGAGCGCTACTATAATAAAGTTATTAACCCCTAATCCGCCTCACTAACCCTATCATAAATAGTATTAACCCCTAATCTGCCCTCCCTAACATCGCCGACACCTACCTTCAATTATTAA
Organism: Bombina bombina; assembly: GCF_027579735.1. NCBI lineage: Eukaryota > Metazoa > Chordata > Amphibia > Anura > Bombinatoridae > Bombina > Bombina bombina. Next base: position 1,601,333,875 of record NC_069499.1, read on the forward strand.
CCCCTAATCTGCCGACCGGAGCTCACCGCTATTCTAATAAATGTATTAACCCCTAAAGCTAAGTCTAACCCTAACACTAACACCCCCCTAAGTTAAATATAATTTTTATCTAACGAAATAAATTAACTCTTATTAAATAAATAATTCCTATTTAAAGCTAAATACTTACCTGTAAAATAAATCCTAATATAGCTACAATATAATTTATAATTATATTATAGCTATTTTAGGATTAATATTTATTTTACAGGCAACTTTGTAATTATTTTAACCAGGTACAATAGCTATTAAATAGTTAAGAACTATTTAATAGTTACCTAGTTAAAATAATAACAAATTTACCTGTAAAATAAATCCTAACCTAAGATATAATTAAACCTAACACTACCCTATCAATAAAATAATTAAATAAACTACCTACAATTACCTACAATTAACCTAACACTACACTATCAATAAATTAATTAAACACAATTGCTACAAATAAATAAAATTAAATAAACTAGCTAAAGTACAAAAAATAAAAAAGAACTAAGTTACAGAAAATAATAAAATATTTACAAAGATAAGAAAAATATTACAACAATTTTAAACTAATTACACCTACTCTAAGCCCCCTAATAAAATAACAAAGCCCCCCAAAATAAAAAATTCCCTACCCTATTCTAAAATACAAATATTACAAGCTCTTTTACCTTACCAGCCCTGAACAGGGCCCTTTGCGGGGCATGCCCCAAGAATTTCAGCTCTTTTGCCTGTAAAAAAAAACATACAATACCCCCCCCCAACATTACAACCCACCACCCACATACCCCTAATCTAACCCAAACCCCCCTTAAATAAACCTAACACTACCCCCCTGATGATCTTCCTACCTTGTCTTCACCATGCCAGGTTCACCGATCCGTCCTGGCTCCAAGATCTTCATCCAACCCAAGCGGGGGCTAGACATCCACTGAAGAAGTCCAGAAGAGGGTCCAAAGTCTTCCTCCTATCCGGCAAGAAGAGGACATCCGGACCGGCAAACATCTTCTCCAAGCGGCATCTTCTATCTTCTTCCATCCGATGACGACCGGCTCCATCTTGAAGACCTCCAGCGCGGATCCATCCTCTTCTTCCGACGACTAGACGACGAATGACGGTTCCTTTAAGGGACGTCATCCAAGATGGCGTCCCTCGAATTCCGATTGGCTGATAGGATTCTATCAGCCAATCGGAATTAAGGTAGGAATTTTCTGATTGGCTGATGGAATCAGCCAATCAGAATATAGTTCAATCCGATTGGCTGATCCAATCAGCCAATCAGATTGAGCTCGCATTCTATTGGCTGTTCCGATCAGCCAATAGAATGCGAGCTCAATCTGATTGGCTGATTGGATCAGCCAATCGGATTGAACTTGATTCTGATTGGCTGATTCCATCAGCCAATCAGAAAATTCCTACCTTAATTCCGATTGGCTGATAGAATCCTATCAGCCAATCGGAATTCGAGGGACGCCATCTTGGATGACGTCCCTTAAAGGAACCGTCATTCGTCGTCTAGTCGTCGGAAGAAGAGGATGGATCCGCGCTGGAGGTCTTCAAGATGGAGCCGGTCGTCATCGGATGGAAGAAGATAGAAGATGCCGCTTGGAGAAGATGTTTGCCGGTCCGGATGTCCTCTTCTTGCCGGATAGGAGGAAGACTTTGGACCCTCTTCTGGACTTCTTCAGTGGATGTCTAGCCCCCGCTTGGGTTGGATGAAGATCTTGGAGCCAGGACGGATCGGTGAACCTGGCATGGTGAAGACAAGGTAGGAAGATCATCAGGGGGGTAGTGTTAGGTTTATTTAAGGGGGGTTTGGGTTAGATTAGGGGTATGTGGGTGGTGGGTTGTAATGTTGGGGGGGGGGGTATTGTATGTTTTTTTTTACAGGCAAAAGAGCTGAAATTCTTGGGGCATGCCCCGCAAAGGGCCCTGTTCAGGGCTGGTAAGGTAAAAGAGCTTGTAATATTTGTATTTTAGAATAGGGTAGGGAATTTTTTATTTTGGGGGGCTTTGTTATTTTATTAGGGGGCTTAGAGTAGGTGTAATTAGTTTAAAATTGTTGTAATATTTTTCTTATCTTTGTAAATATTTTATTATTTTCTGTAACTTAGTTCTTTTTTATTTTTTGTACTTTAGATAGTTTATTTAATTTTATTTATTTGTAGCAATTGTGTTTAATTAATTTATTGATAGTGTAGTGTTAGGTTAATTGTAGGTAATTGTAGGTAGTTTATTTAATTATTTTATTGATAGGGTAGTGTTAGGTTTAATTATATCTTAGGTTAAGATTTATTTTACAGGTAAATTTGTTATTATTTTAACTAGGTAACTATTAAATAGTTCTTAACTATTTAATAGCTATTGTACCTGGTTAAAATAATTACAAAGTTGCCTGTAAAATAAATATTAATCCTAAAATAGCTATAATATAATTATAATTTATATTGTAGCTATATTAGGATTTATTTTACAGGTAAGTATTTAGCTTTAAATAGGAATCATTTATTTAATAAGAGTTAATTTATTTCGTTAGATAAAAATTATATTTAACTTAGGGGGGTGTTAGTGTTAGGGTTAGACTTAGCTTTAGGGGTTAATACATTTATTAGAATAGCGGTGAGCTCCGGTCGGCAGATTAGGGGTTAATAATTGAAGGTAGGTGTCGGCGATGTTAGGGAGGGCAGATTAGGGGTTAATACTATTTATGATAGGGTTAGTGAGGCGGATTAGGGGTTAATAACTTTATTATAGTAGCGCTCAGGTCCGCTCGGCAGATTAGGGGTTAATAAGTGTAGGCAGGTGTCGGCGACGTTGTGGGGGGCAGATTAGGGGTTAATAAATATAACATAGGGGTCGGCGATGTTAGGGCAGCAGATTAGGGGTACATAGGGATAACGTAGGTGGCGGCGGTTTACGGAGCGGCAGATTAGGGGTTAAAAGTGTAATGCAGGGGTCAGCGATAGCGGGGGCGGCAGATTAGGAGTTAATAAGTGTAAGGTTAGGGGTGTTTAGACTCGGGGTTCATGTTAGGGTGTTAGGTGCAGACGTAGGAAGTGTTTCCCCATAGGAAACAATGGGGCTGCGTTAGGAGCTGAACGCTGCTTTTTTGCAGGTGTTAGGTTTTTTTTCAGCTCAAACAGCCCCATTGTTTCCTATGGGAGAATCGTGCACGAGCACGTTTTTGATGCCGGCCGCGTCCGTAAGCAACTCTGGTATCGAGAGTTGCATTTGCGGTAAAAATGCTCTACGCTCCTTTTTTGGAGCCTAACGCAGCATTTGTTTGAACTCTCGATACCAGAGTTAAATTTATGGTGCGGCCAGAAAAAAACCCGCGGAGCGTTAACAGCCCTTTTACCGCCGAACTCTAAATCTAGGCCACAGTGATTACCTTATAAATGACACTCACAGTGGTTACCTTATAAGTGACAGTCACAGTGGTTACCTTATAAATGACAGTCACAGTGATTACCTTATAAGTGACAGTCACAGTGGTTACCTTATAAATGACAGTCACAGTGATTACCTTATAAATGACAGTCACAGTGATTACCATATAAATGACAGTCACAGTGATTACCTTATAAATGACAGTCACAGTGATTACCATATAAATGACAGTCACAGTGATTACCTTATAAATGACAGTCACAGTGATTACCTTATAAATGACAGACACAGTGATTACCTTATAAGTGACAGTCACAGTGATTACCTTATAAGTGACAGTCACAGTGATTACCTTATAAATGAGAGTGACAGTGGTTACCTTATAAGTGACAGTCACAGTGGTTACCTTATAAATGACAGTCACAGTGATTACCTTATAAATGACAGACACAGTGGTTACCTTATAAATGACACTCACAGTGCTTATCTTATAAATTACAGTCACAGTGATTACCTTATAAATGACAGACACAGTGGTTACCTTATAAATGACACTCACAGTGCTTATCTTATAAATGACAGTCACAGTGGTTACCTTATAAATGACAGTCACAGTGATTACCATATAAATGAAAGTCACAGTGATTACCATATAAATGACACTCACAGTGGTTACCTTATAAATTACACTCACAGTGGTTACCTAATAAATGACAGTCACAGTGGTTACAATATAAATGACACTCACAGTGATTACCATATAAATGACAGTCACAGTGATTACCTTATAAATGACAGTCACAGTGGTTACCTTATAAATGACATTCACAGTGATTACCTAATAAATGACAGTCACAGTGGTTACAATATAAATGACACTCACAGTGATTACCATATAAATGACAGTCACAGTGATTACCTTATAAATGACAGTCACAGTGGTTACCTTATAAATGACATTCACAGTGATTACCTAATAAATGACAGTCACAGTGGTTACAATATAAATGACACTCACAGTGGTTACCTTATAAATGACATTCACAGTGATTACCTAATAAATGACACTCACAGTGGTTACCTTATAAATGACAGTCACAGTGATTACCTTATAAATTACAGTTACAGTGGTTACCTTATAAATGACAGTCACAGTGATTACCTTATAAATTACAGTTACAGTGGTTACCTTATAAATGACAGTCACAGTGATTACCTTATAAATGACAGTCACAGTGATTACCTTATATATGACAGTCACAGTGATTACCTTATAAATGACACTCACAGTGGTTACCTTATAAATGACACTCACAGTGGTTACGTTATAAATTACAGTCACAGTGGTTACCTTATAAATGACAGTCACAGTGATTACCTTATAAATGACAGTCACAGTGATTACCTTATAAGTGACATTCACAGTGATTACCTTATAAATAACACTCACAGTGATTACCTTATAAGTGACAGTCACAGTGATTACTTTATAAATGACAGTCACAGTGATTACCTTATAAATGAGAGTGACAGTGATTACCTTATAAATGACACTCACAGTGATTACCTTATAAATGACACTCACAGTGGTTACCTTATAAATGACACTCACAGTGATTACCTTATAAATGACACTCACAGTGGTTACCTTATAAATGACAGTCACAGTGATTACCTTATAAGTGACAGTCACAGTGATTACCTTATAAATGACAGTCACAGTGATTACCTTATAAGTGACAGTCACAGTGATTACCTTATAAATGACAGTCACAGTGATTACCTTATAAGTGACAGTCACAGTGGTTACCTTATAAATGACATTCACAGTGATTACCTAATAAATGACAGTCACAGTGGTTACAATATAAATGACACTCACAGTGGTTACCTTATAAATGACATTCACAGTGATTACCTAATAAATGACAGTCACAGTGATTACTTTATAAATGACATTCACAGTGATTACCTAATAAATGACACTCACAGTGGTTACCTTATAAATGACAGTCACAGTGATTACCTTATAAATTACAGTTACAGTGGTTACCTTATAAATGACAGTCACAGTGATTACCTTATAAATGACAGTCACAGTGATTACCTTATATATGACAGTCACAGTGATTACCTTATAAATGACACTCACAGTGATTACCTTATAAATGACAGTCACAGTGGTTATCTTAAAAGTGACAGTCACAGTGGTTACCATATAAATGACAGTCACAGTGGTTACCTTATATATGACAGTCACAGTGGTTACCTTATAAATGACACTCACAGTGGTTACCTTATAAATTACAGTCACAGTGATTACCTTATAAATGACAGTCACAGTGATTACCATATAAATGACACTCACAGTGGTTACCTTATAAATGACACTCACAGTGGTTACGTTATAAATTACAGTCACAGTGGTTACCTTATAAATGACAGTCACAGTGATTACCTTATAAGTGACATTCACAGTGATTACCTTATAAATAACACTCACAGTGATTACCTTATAAGTGACAGTCACAGTGATTACTTTATAAATGACAGTCACAGTGATTACCTTATAAGTGACAGTCACAGTGATTACCTTATAAATGACAGTCACAGTGATTACCTTATAAGTGACAGTCACAGTGGTTACCTTATAAATGACAGTCACAGTGATTACCTTATAAATGACCGTCACAGTGATTACCATATAAATGACAGTCACAGTGATTACCTTATAAATGACAGTCACAGTGATTACCATATAAATGAAAGTCACAGTGATTACCATATAAATGACACTCACAGTGGTTACCTTATAAATTACAGTCACAGTGGTTACCTTATAAATGACAGTCACAGTGGTTACCTTATAAATGACAGTCACAGTGATTACCTAATAAATGACAGTCACAGTGATTACCTTATAAATGACAGACACAGTGGTTACCTTATAAATGACACTCACAGTGCTTACCTTATAAATGACAGTCACAGTGATTACCATATAAATGACAATCACAGTGATTACCTTATAAATGACACTCACAGTGGTTACCTTATAAATTACACACACAGTGGTTACCTTATAAATGACAGTCACAGTGGTTACCTTATAAATGACAGTCACAGTGGTTACCTTATAAATGACAATCACAGTGGTTACCTTATAAATGACACTCACAGTGGTTACCTTATAAATGACATTCACAGTGATTACCTAATAAATGACAGTCACAGTGATTACTTTATAAATGACATTCACAGTGATTACCTAATATATGACACTCACAGTGGTTACCTTATAAATGACAGTCACAGTGGTTACCTTATAAATGACAGTCACAGTGATTACCTTATAAATTACAGTTACAGTGGTTACCTTATAAATGACAGTCACAGTGATTACCTTATAAATTACAGTTACAGTGGTTACCTTATAAATGACAGTCACAGTGATTACCTTATAAATGACAGTCACAGTGATTACCTTATATATGACAGTCACAGTGATTACCTTATAAATGACACTCACAGTGGTTACCTTATAAATGACACTCACAGTGGTTACCTTATAAATTACAGTCACAGTGATTACCTTATAAATGACAGTCACAGTGATTACCTTATAAGTGACACTCACAGTGGTTATGTTATAAATTACAGTCACAGTGATTACCTTATAAATGACAGTCACAGTGATTACCTTATAAGTGACATTCACAGTGATTACCTTATAAATGACAGTCAGTGATTATCTTATAAGTGACAGTCACAGTGATTACCTTATAAATGACAGTCACAGTGATTACCTTATAAGTGACAGTCACAGTGATTACCTTATAAATGACAGTCACAGTGGTTACCTTATAAGTGACAGTCACAGTGATTACCTTATAAGTGACAGTCACAGTGATTACCTTATAAATGACAGTCACAGTGATTACCTTATAAATGACAGTCACACTGATTACTTTATAAATGACAGTCACAGTGATTACCTTATAAATGATAGTCACAGTGATTACCTTATAAGTGACAGTCACAGTGATTACCTTATAAATGACAGTCACAGTGATTACCTTATAAGTGACAGTCACAGTGGTTACCTTATAAATGACAGTCACAGTGGTTACCTTATAAGTTACAGTCACAGTGATTACCTTATAAATGATAGTCACAGTGATTACCTTATAAGTGACAGTCACAGTGATTACCTTATAAGTTACAGTCACAGTGATTACCTTATAAATGACAGTCACAGTGATTACCTTATAAGTGACAGTCACAGTGGTTACTTTATAAATGACAGTCACAGTGATTACCTTATAAATGACAGTCGCAGTGGTTACTTTATAAATGACAGACACAGTGATTACCATATAAATGACAGTCACAGTGATTACCTTATAAGTGACAGTCACAGTGGTTACCTTATAAATGACAGACACAGTGATTACCTTATAAATGACAGACACAGTGATTACCATATAAATGACAGTCACAGTGATTACCTTATAAGTGACAGTCACAGTGGTTACCTTATAAGTGACAGTCACAGTGATTACCTTATAAATGACAGTCACAGTGATTACCATATAAATGACAGTCACAGTGATTACCTTATAAGTGACAGTCACAGTGGTTACCTTATAAGTGACAGTCACAGCGATTACCTTATAAGTGACAATCAGCATAAACCACTGTGAGTGAACATTAAAGTGAAAGTAAATACTAGTATTTTACAAACGCTAGGATTTACTATTGAAACAAATAAAGGGCACTTTCATTGATGAACTATAAGATACTTCATGTAGAAAGCTCCTTTATTTGATTCAATCGATCACCGCTCTTAGCTCCTGCAGCAGCCTGCGGCTAAAAAATGTTTTGACTAAGAGGTGACGTTTTCTCCTCTTAGCCAAAAGCCGTGCGGAAAATTTGGCTTGGTGCCCATGGGAGCCGGATTTAACGCACGGCTATTGGCTAAGAGGTGAAAACGTCACCGGCGATCGATTGAATCAAATAAAGGAGCTTTCTACATGAAGTATCTTATAGTTCATCAATGAAAGTGCCCTTTATTTGTTTCTATAGTAAATCCTAGCGTTTGTAAAATAGTAGGATTTACTTTCACTTTAATGTTCACTCACAGTGGTTTATGCCGATTGTCACTTATAAGGTAATCACTGTGACTGTCATTTATAAGGTAATCACTGTGACTGTCACTTATAAGGTAACCACTGTGACTGTCATTTATAAGGTAATCACTGTGACTGTCATTTATAAGGTAATCACTGTGACTGTCATTTATAAGGTAACCACTGTGACTGTCACTTATAAGGTAATCACTGTGACTGTCACTTATAAGGTAATCACTGTGACTGTCACTTAGAAGGTAATCACTGTGACTGTCACTTATAAGGTAACCACTGTGACTGTCATTTATAAGGTAATCACTGTGACTGTCACTTATAAGGTAATCACTGTGACTGTCATTTATAAGGTAATCACTGTGACTGTCACTTATATGGTAACCACTGTGACTGTCACTTATAAGGTAATCACTGTGACTGTCACTTAGAAGGTAATCACTGTGACTGTCACTTAGAAGGTAATCACTGTGACTGTCACTTATAAGGTAACCACTGTGACTGTCATTTATAAGGTAATCACTGTGACTGTCACTTATAAGGTAATCACTGTGACTGTCATTTATAAGGTAATCACTGTGACTGTCACTTATAAGGTAACCACTGTGACTGTCACTTATAAGGTAATCACTGTGACTGTCACTTATAAGGTAATCACTGTGAGTGTCATTTATAAGGTAATCACTGTGACTGTCACTTATAAGGTAATCACTGTGACTGTCACTTATAAGGTAATCACTGTGACTGTCATATATAAGGTAATCACTGTGACTGTCATTTATAAGGTAATCACTGTGAGTGTCATTTATAAGGTAATCACTGTGACTGTCATTTATAAGGTAATCACTGTCACTCTCATTTATAAGGTAATCACTGTGAGTGTCATTTATAATGTAATCACTGTGACTGTCATTTATAAGGTAATCACTATGAGTGTCATTTATATGGTAATCACTGTGAGTGTCACTTATAAGGTAATCACTGTCACTCTCATTTATAAGGTAATCACTGTGAGTGTCATTTATAAGGTAATCACTGTGACTGTCATTTATAAGGTAATCACTGTGACTGTCACTTACAAGGTAACCACTGTGACTGTCACTTATAAGGTAATCACTGTGACTGTCATTTATAAGGTAATCACTGTGTCTGTCATTTATAAGGTAATCACTGTGAGTGTCATTTATAAGGTAATCACTGTGACTGTCATTTATAAGGTAACCACTGTGACTGATATTTATAAGGTAACCACTGTGACTGTCATTTATATGGTAACCACTGTGACTGTCATTTATAAGGTAATCACTGTGACTGTCATTTATAAGGTAATCACTGTGACTGTCACTTATAAGGTAATCACTGTGACTGTCATTTTTAAGGTAATCACTGTGACTGTCATTTATAAGGTAACCACTGTGACTGATATTTATAAGGTAATCACTGTGACTGTCATTTATAAGGTAACCACTGTGACTGATATTTATAAGGTAATCACTGTGACTGTCATTTATAAGGTAATCACTGTGACTGTCATTTATAAGGTAACCCCTGTGACTGTCATTTATAAGGTAATCACTGTGACTGTCATTTATAAGGTAACCACTGTGACTCACTTATAAGGTAACCACTGTGACTGTCATTTATAAGGTAACCACTGTGACTGTCATTTATAAGGTAACCACTGTGACTGTCACTTATAAGGTAATCACTGTGAGTGTCATTTATAAGGTAATCACTGTCACTCTCATTTATAAGGTAATCACTCTGACTGTCATTTATAAGGTAACCACTGTGACTGTTATTTATAAGGTAATCACTGTGACTGTCATTTATAAGGTAACCCCTGTGACTTTCATTTATAAGGTAATCACTGTGACTGTCATTTATAAGGTAACCACTGTGACTGATATTTATAAGGTAATCACTGTGACTGTCATTTATAAGGTAACCACTGTGACTGTCATTTATAAGGTAACCACTGTGACTGTTATTTATAAGGTAATCACTGTGACTGTCATTTATAAGGTAACCCCTGTGACTGTCATTTATAAGGTAATCACTGTGACTGTCATTTATAAGGTAACCACTGTGACTGTCATTTATAAGGTAATCACTGTGACTGTCATTTATAAGGTAACCACTGTGACTGTCACTTATAAGGTAATCAATGTGACTGTCATTTATAAGGTAACCACTGTGACTGTCACTTATAAGGTAAATCACTGTGAGTGTCATTTATAAGGTAATCACTGTGTCATTTATAAGGTAATCACTGTCACTCTCATTTATAAGGTAATCACTGTGACTGTCATTTATAAGGTAATCACTGTCACTCTCATTTATAAGGTAATCACTGTGAGTGTCATTTATAAGGTAATCACTGTCACTCTCATTTATAAGGTAATCACTGTGACTGTCATTTATAAGATAATCACTGTGACTGTCATTTATAAGGTAATCACTGTGACTGTCATTTATAAGATAATCACTGTGACTGTCATTTATAAGGTAACCACTGTGACTGTCATTTATAAGGTAATCACTATGACTGTCATTTATAAGGTAATCACTGTGACTGTCATTTATAAGGTAATCACTGTGACTGTCATTTATAAGGTAATCACTGTGACTGTCATTTATAAGGTAATCACTGTGAGTGTCATTTATAAGGTAATCACTGTCACTCTCATTTATAAGGTAATCACTGTGAGTGTCATTTATAAGGTAATCACTGTGACTGTCATTTATAAGGTAATCACTGTGACTGTCACTTATAAGATAATCACTGTGACTGTCATTTATAAGGTAATCACTGTGAGTGTCATTTATAAGGTAATCACTGTCACTCTCATTTATAAGGTAATCACTGTGACTGTCACTTATAAGGTAATCACTGTCACTCTCATTTATAAAGTAATCACTCTGACTGTCATTTATAAGATAATCACTGTGACTGTCACTTATAAGGTAATCACTGTGAGTGTCATTTATAAGGTAACCACTGTGACTGTCATTTATAAGGTAACTACTGTGACTGTCACTTATAAGGTAATCACTGTGACTGTCATTTATAAGGTAACCACTGTGACTGTCACTTATAAGGTAATCACTGTGACTGTCATTTATAAGGTAATCACTGTGAGTGTCATTTATAAGGTAATCACTGTCACTCTCATTTATAAGGTAACCACTGTGACTGTCATTTATAAGATAATCACTGTCACTCTCATTTATAAGGTAATCACTGTGAGTGTCATTTATAAGGTAATCACTGTGAGTGTCACTTATAAGGTAATCACTGTCACTCTCATTTATAAAGTAATCACTCTGACTGTCATTTATAAGATAATCACTGTGACTGTCACTTATAAGGTAATCACTGTGAGTGTCATTTATAAGGTAACCACTGTGACTGTCATTTATAAGGTAACCCCTGTGACTGTCATTTATAAGGTAACTACTGTGACTGTCACTTATAAGGTAATCACTGTGACTGTCATTTATAAGGTAACCACTGTGACTGTCACTTATAAGGTAATCACTGTGACTGTCATTTATAAGGTAATCACTGTGAGTGTCATTTATAAGGTAATCACTGTCACTCTCATTTATAAGGTAATCACTGTGACTGTCATTTATAAGATAATCACTGTCACTCTCATTTATAAGGTAATCACTGTGAGTGTCATTTATAAGGTAACCACTGTGACTGTCATTTATAAGGTAATCACTGTGACTGTCATTTATATGGTAATCACTGTGAGAGTCACTTATAAGGTAATCACTGTGACTGTCATTTATAAGGTAATCACTGTGACTGTCACTTATATGGTAATCACTGTGAGAGTCACAGTGATTACTTTATAAATTACACTCACAGTGATTACCATATAAGTGACAGTCACAGTGATTACCTTATAAATGACAGTCACAGTGATTACTTTATAAATGACAGTCATTTATAAGGTAACCACTGTGACTGTCATTTATATGGTAATCACTGTGAGTGTCACTTATAAGGTAATCACTGTGACTGTCATTTATAAAGTAATCACTGTGACTGTCATTTATAAGATAATCACTGTGACTGTCATTTATAAGGTAACCCCTGTGACTGTCATTTATAAGGTAACCCCTGTGACTGTCACTTATAAGGTAACCACTGTGACTGTCATTTATAAGGTAATCACTGTGACTGTCACTTATAAGGTAATCACTGTGACTGTCATTTATAAGGTAACCCCTGTGACTGTCATTTATAAGGTAATCACTGTCACTGTCATTTATAAGGTAACCACTGTGACTGTCACTTATAAGGTAACCACTGTGACTGTCATTTATAAGGTAATCACTGTGACTGTCATTTATAAGGTAATCACTGTAACTGTCATTTATAAGGTAACCACTGTGACTGTCACTTATAAGGTAATCACTGTGACTGTCATTTATAAGGTAATCACTGTGACTGTCACTTATAAGGTAATCACTGTGACTGTCATTTATAAGGTAATCACTGTGACTGTCACTTATAAGGTAATCACTGTGACTGTCATTTATAAGGTAACCACTGTGACTGTCACTTATAAGGTAACCACTGTGAGTGTCATTTATAAAGTAATCACTGTGACTGTCATTTATACGATAATCACTGTGACTGTCATTTATAAGGTAATCACTGTGAGTGTCATTTATAAGGTAATCACTGTGAGTGTCATTTATAAGGTAATCACTGTCACTCTACTTTATAAATGACAGTCACAGTGATTACCTTATAAATAACAGTCACAGGGGTTACCTTATAAATGACTGTCACAGTGATTACCATATAAATGACAGTCACAGTGATTACCTTATAAATGACAGTCACAGTGATTACCTTATAAGTGACAGTCACAGTGATTACCATATAAATGACAGTCACAGTGATTACCTTATAAATGAGAGTGACAGTGATTACCTTATAAGTGACACTCACAGTGATTACCTTATAAATGACAGTCACAGTGATTATCTTACAAATGACAGTTACAGTGGTTACCTTTATAAATGACACTCACAGTGATTACGTTATAAATGACAGTCAGAGTGATTACCTTATAAATGAATCACTGTGAGTGTCATTTATAAAGTAATCACTGTGACTGTCATTTATAAGGTAACCACTGTGACTGTCACTTATAAGGTAACCACTGTGACTGTCATTTATAAGGTAACCACTGTGACTGTCATTTATAAGGTAACCACTGTGATTGTCATTTATAAGGTAATCACTGTGACTGTCACTTATAAGGTAATCACTGTGACTGTCATTTATAAGGTAACCACTGTGACTGTCACTTATAAGGTAATCACTGTGACTGTCATTTATAAAGTAATCACTGTGTCTGTCACTTATAAGGTAATCACTGTCACTCTCATTTATAAGGTAATCACTGTGAGCGTCATTTATAAGGTAATCACTGTGACTGTCACTTATATGGTAATCACTGTGACTGTCATTTATAAGGTAACCACTGTGCCTGTCACTTATAAGGTAATCACTGTGACTGTCACTTATAAGGTAATCACTGTGACTGTCACTTATAAGGTAATCACTGTGATTGTCATTTATAAGGTAATCACTGTGACTGTCATTTATAAGGTAACCACTGTGCCTGTCATTTATAAGGTAATCACTGTGAGTGTCATTTATAAGGTAACCACTGTGACTGTCACTTATAAGGTAATCACTGTGAGTGTCATTTATAAGGTAACCACTGTGACTGTCACTTATAAGGTAATCACTGTGAGTGTCATTTATAAGGTAATCACTGTGACTGTCATTTATAAGGTAACCACTGTGACTGTCATTTATATGGTAATCACTGTGACTGTCATTTATAAGGTAATCACTGTGACTGTCACTTATAAGGTAATCACTGTGACTATCATTTATAAGGTAACCACTGTGACTGTAACTTATAAGGTAACCACTGTGACTGTCACTTATAAGATAATCACTGTGAGTGTCATTTATAAGGTAATCACTGTGAGTGTCATTTATAAGGTAATCAGTGTCACTCTCATTTATAAGGTAATCTTTGTGACTGTCATTTATAAGGTAATCACTGTGACTCTCATTTATAAGGTAATCACTGTGACTGTCATTTATAAGGTAATCACTGTGAGTGTCATTTATAAAGTAATCACTGTGACTGTCATTTATAAGATAATCACTGTGACTGTCATTTATAAGGTAATCACTGTGAGTGTCATTTATAAGGTAATCACTGTCACTCTACTTTACAAATGACAGTCACAGTGATTACCTTATAAATAACAGTCACAGGGGTTACCTTATAACTGACAGTCACAGTGGTTACCTTATAAATGACAGTTACAGTGGTTACCTTATAAATGACAGTCACAGTGATTACCATATAAATGACAGTCACAGTGATTACCTTATAAATGACAGTCACAGTGATTACCTTATAAATGACAGTCACAGTGATTACCTTATAAGTGACAGTCACAGTGGTTACCTTATAAGTGACAGTCACAGTGGTTACCTTATATGTGACAGTCACAGTGATTACCTTATAAATGACAGTCACAGTGATTACCTTATAAGTGACAGTCACAGTGGTTACCTTATAAGTGACAGTCACAGTGGTTACCTTATAAAAGACAGTCACAGTGATTACTTTATAAATGACAGTCAGAGTGATTACCTTATAAATGAATCACTGTAAGTATCATTTATAAAGTAATCACTGTGACTGTCATTTATAAGATAATCACTGTCACTCTCATTTATAAGGTAATCACTGTGACTGTCATTTATAAGATAATCAGTGTGACTGTCATTTATAAGGTCATTACTGTGACTGTCATTTATAAGGTAACCACTGTGACTGTCACTTATAAGGTAATCACTGTGACTGTCACTTATAAGGTAACCACTGTGACTGTCACTTATAAGGTAATCACTGTGACTGTCACTTATAAGGTAATCACTGTGACTGTCATTTATAAGTTAATCGCTGTGACTGTCATTTATAAGGTAATCACTGTGACTGTCACTTATAAGGTAACCACTGTGAGTGTCATTTATAAGGTAATCACTGTGACTGTCATTTATAAGGTAACCACTCTGACTGTCATTTATAAGATAATCACTGTGACTGTCATTTATAAGGTAACCACTCTGACTGTCATTTATAAGATAATCACTCTGACTGTCATTTATAAGATAATCGCTGTGACTGTCATTTATAAAGTAACCACTGTGACTGTCGCTTATAAGGTAATCACTGTTACTGTCACTTATAAGGTAATCACTGTGACTGTCATTTATATGGTAATCACTGTAACTGTCATTTATAAGGTAACCACTGTGATTGTCATTTATAAGGTAATCACTGTGATTGTCACTTATAAGGTAATCACTGTGACTGTCGCTTATAAGGTAATCACTGTTACTGTCACTTATAAGGTAATCACTGTGATTGTCATTTATAAGGTAATCACTGTGACTGTCACTTATAAGGTAATCACTGTGACTGTCATTTATATGGTAACCACTGTGACTGTCATTTATATGGTAATCACTGTGACTGTCATTTATAAGGTAATCACTGTGACTGTCATTTATAAGGTAATCACTGTGACTGTCATTTATAAGGTAACCACTCTGACTGTCATTTATAAGATAATCGCTGTGACTGTCATTTATAAGGTAATCACTGTGACTGTCATTTATAAGGTAACCACTCTGACTGTCATTTATAAGATAACCACTGTGACTGTCATTTATAAGGTAATCACTGTGACTGTCATTTATAAGGTAATCACTGTGACTGTCACTTATAAGGTAATCACTGTGACTGTCATTTATAAGGTAATCACTGTGACTGTCACTTATAAGGTAATCACTGTGACTGTCATTTATAAGGTAATCACTGTGACTGTCATTTATAAGGTAATCACTGTGACTGTCACTTATAAGGTAATCACTGTGACTGTCATTTATATGGTAACCACTCTGACTGTCATTTATAAGATAATCGCTGTGACTGTCATTTATAAGGTAATCACTGTGACTGTCATTTATAAGGTAACCACTCTGACTGTCATTTATAAGATAATCGCTGTGACTGTCATTTATAAAGTAACCACTGTGACTGTCGCTTATAAGGTAATCACTGTTACTGTCACTTATAAGGTAATCACTGTGACTGTCATTTATAAGGTAATCACTGTGACTGTCACTTATAAGGTAATCACTGTGACTGTCATTTATATGGTAACCACTGTGACTGTCATTTATAAAGTAACCACTGTGACTGTCGCTTATAAGGTAATCACTGTTACTGTCACTTATAAGGTAATCACTGTGACTGTCACTTATAAGGTAATCACTGTGACTGTCATTTATATGGTAACTACTGTGACTGTCATTTATAAGGTAACCACTGTGACTGTCACTTATAAGGTAACCACTGTGACTGTCATATATAAGGTAACCACTGTGACTGTCATATATAAGGTAATCACTGTGACTGTCATTTATAAGGTAACCACTGTGACTGTCACTTATAAGGTAACCACTGTGACTGTCATTTATAAGGTAACCACTGTGACTGTCATTTATATGGTAATCACTGTGACTGTCATATATAAGGTAATCACTGTGACTGTCATATATAAGGTAACCACTGTGACTGTCATATATAAGGTAACCACTGTGACTGTCATATATAAGGTAATCACTGTGACTGTCATTTATAAGGTAACCACTGTGACTGTCACTTATAAGGTAACCACTGTGACTGTCATATATAAGGTAATCACTGTGACTGTCATATATAAGGTAATCACTGTGACTGTCACTTATAAGGTAATCACTGTGACTGTCATTTATAAGGTAACCACTGTGACTGTCATTTATAAGGTAACCACTGTGACTGTCACTTATAAGGTAACCACTGTGACTGTCATTTAAGTACAAGAAAGCTGGAAAATGTTTCATTTTCAGAATTATTGTCTATATGTTGTTTGTTACATTAAAGTTGATAAAAAAAAAAGTTTGAGTGGAGGTCACATGGTTCCTGTCTAGAGTCAGTGGATGTTACATGGTTCCTGTCTTGAGTCAGTGGAGGTCACGTTTCCTGTCTAGAGTCAGTGGAAGTCACATGTTTCCTGTCTAGAGTCAGTGGAGGTCACATGGTTCCTGTCTAGAGTCAGTGGAGGTCACATGGTTCCTGTCTAGAGTCAGTGGAGGTCACATGGTTCCTGTCTAGAGTCAGTGGAGGTCACATGGTTCCTGTCTAGAGTCAGTGGAGGTCACATGTTTCCTGTCTAGAGTCAGTGGAGGTCACATGTTTTCTGTCTAGAGTCAGTGGAGGTCACATGGTTCCTGTCTAGAGTCAGTGGAGGTCACATGGTTCCTGTCTAGAGTCAGTGGAGGTCACATGTTTCCTGTCTAGAGTCAGTGGAGGTCACATGTTTCCTGTCTAGAGTCAGTGGAGGTCACATGTTTTCTGTCTAGAGTCAGTGGAGGTCACATGTTTATATCACAATTTCAATGTCCCTTTTCAACTAATATGTATGCATAGCATATCAGCGTACAGGCACTGCACAGCATATATGCACTGTATAGCATATAGGCACTGTATAGCATATATCAGCGTACAGGCACTGCACAGCATATAGGCACTGTATAGCATATAGGCACTGTATAGCATATATCAGCGTACAGGCACTGCACAGCATATAGGCACTATATAGCATATATCAGCATATAGGCACTGCACAGCATATAGGCACTGTATAGCATATATCAGCGTACAGGCACTGCACAGTATATAGGCACTGCAAAGCATATAGGCACTGTATAGCATATATCAGCATATAGGCACTGCAAAGCATATAGGCACTGTATAGCATATATCAGCATATAGACACTGCACAGTGTATATGCACTGCACAGCATATATCAGCATATAGGCACTGTATAGCATATATCAGCATATAGACACTGCACAGTGTATATGCACTGCACAGCATATATCAGCATATAGGCACTGTATAGCATATATCAGTGTACAGGCACTGCACAGCATATAGGCACTGTATAGCATATATCAGCGTACAGGCACTGCACAGCATATAGGCAATGCACAGCGTATAGGCACTGTATAGCATATATCAGCATATAGGCACTGCACAGCATATATTATTATTATTATTATTTATTTGTATAGCGCCGCCAAATTCCGTAGCGCTGGGTACAATGATAGGGGTATACAATGACAAAGATTTGTGATAAAATACAAAACATAACAAACAAAACAAATCTAGCACAGGAGGAAGAGGGCCCTGCTCCGGAGAGCTCACAGTCTATAGGTTTAGGGTGCAGAGACATAAGGTTGGGATAGCTTGTTACATCGGTTGTATTTGCAGCAGTGAGTCAGGTAGTTCATGTACATGTATTAGCTTGGTTCGGATGCGGGATGGAGGAGAGATGGTAAGCCTCTCTGAATAGGTGGGTTTTCAAGGATCGTCTGAAGCTATACAAGCATATAGGCACTGCACAGCATATATCAGCATATAGGCACTGTACAGCATATAGGCACTGCACAGCATATATCAGCATATAGGCACTGTACAGCATATAGGCACTGCACAGCATATATCAGCATATAGGCACTGTACAGCATATAGGCACTGTAAAGCATATATCAGCATATAGGCACTGCACAGCATATAGGCACTGTACAGCATATAGGCACTGTATAGCATATATCAGCATATAGGCACTGCACAGCATATAGGCACTGTACAGCATATAGGCACTGTATAGCATATATCAGCATATAGGCACTGCACAGCATATAGGCACTGTACAGCATATAGGCACTGTATAGCATATATCAGCATATAGGCACTGCACAGCATATAGGCACTGCACAGCAAATATGCACTGTGTAGCATATATCAGCATATAGACACTGCACAGCATTTAGGCACTACACAGGATATAGGCATTGTATAGCATATATCATCATACAGGCACTGCACAGCATATAGGCACTGCACAGCATATAGACACTGCACAGTGTATATGCACTGCACAGCATATATCAGCATATAGGCACTGTACAGCATATAGGCACTGCACAGCATATATCAGCATATAGGCACTGTACAGCATATAGGCACTGCACAGCATATATCAGCATATAGGCACTGCACAGCATATAGGCACTGTATAGCATCTATCAGCATATAGGCACTGCACAGCATATAGGCACTGTATAGCATATAGACACTGCACAGCATTTAGGCACTGCACAGCATATATCAGCATATAGGCACTGCACAGCATATAGGCACTGCACAGCATATATCAGCATATAGGCACTGCACAGCATATAGGCACTGTATAGCATATATCAGCATATAGACACTGCACAGCATATAGGCACTGCACAGCATATGGGCACTGTATAGCATATATCAGCATATAGACACTGCACAGCATTTAGGCACTGCACAGCATATATCAGCATATAGACACTGCACAGCATATAGGCACTGTATAGCATATATCAGCATATAGACACTGCACAGCATATATGCACTGTATAACATATCAGCATATAGACACTGCACAGCATTTAGGCACTGCACAGCATATAGACACTGCACAGCATTTAGGCACTGTATAGCATATATCAGCATATAGGCACTGCACAGCATATAGGCACTGTACAGCATATAGGCACTGTATAGCATATATCAGCATATAGGCACTGCACAGCATATAGGCACTGCACAGCATATATGCACTGTGTAGCATATATCAGCATATAGACACTGCACAGCATTTAGGCACTACACAGGATATAGGCATTGTATAGCATATATCATCATACAGGCACTGCACAGCATATAGGCACTGCACAGCATATAGACACTGCACAGTGTATATGCACTGCACAGCATATAGCAGCATATAGGCACTGTACAGCATATAGGCACTGCACAGCATATATCAGCATATAGGCACTGTACAGCATATAGGCACTGCACAGCATATATCAGCATATAGGCACTGCACAGCATATAGGCACTGTATAGCATATATCAGCATATAGGCACTGCACAGCATATAGGCACTGTATAGCATATAGACACTGCACAGCATTTAGGCACTGCACAGCATATATCAGCATATAGGCACTGCACAGCATATAGGCACTGCACAGCATATATCAGCATATAGGCACTGCACAGCATATAGGCGCTGTATAGCATATATCAGCATATAGACACTGCACAGCATATAGGCACTGCACAGCATATGGGCACTGTATAGCATATATCAGCATATAGACACTGCACAGCATTTAGGCACTGCACAGCATATATCAGCATATAGACACTGCACAGCATATAGGCACTGTATAGCATATATCAGCATATAGACACTGCACAGCATATATGCACTGTATAACATATCAGCATATAGACACTGCACAGCATTTAGGCACTGCACAGCATATAGACACTGCACAGCATTTACGCACTGTATAGCATATATCAGCATATAGGCACTGCACAGCATATAGGCACTGTACAGCATATAGGCACTGTATAGCATATATCAGCATATAGGCACTGCACAGCATATAGGCACTGCACAGCATATATGCACTGTGTAGCATATATCAGCATATAGACACTGCACAGCATTTAGGCACTACACAGGATATAGGCATTGTATAGCATATATCATCATACAGGCACTGCACAGCATATAGGCACTGCACAGCATATAGACACTGCACAGTGTATATGCACTGCACAGCATATAGCAGCATATAAGCACTGTACAGCATATAGGCACTGCACAGCATATATCAGCATATAGGCACTGTACAGCATATAGGCACTGCACAGCATATATCAGCATATAGGCACTGCACAGCATATATGCACTGTATAGCATATATCAGCATATAGGCACTACACAGCATATAGGCACTGTATAGCATATAGACACTGCACAGCATTTAGGCACTGCACAGCATATATCAGCATATAGGCACTGCACAGCATATAGGCACTGCACAGCATATATCAGCATATAGGCACTGCACAGCATATAGGCACTGTATAGCATATATCAGCATATAGACACTGCACAGCATATAGGCACTGCACAGCATATGGGCACTGTATAGCATATATCAGCATATAGACACTGCACAGCATTTAGGCACTGCACAGCATATATCAGCATATAGACACTGCACAGCATATAGGCACTGTATAGCATATATCAGCATATAGACACTGCACAGCATATATGCACTGTATAACATATCAGCATATAGACACTGCACAGCATTTAGGCACTGCACAGCATATATCAGCATATAGACACTGCACAGCATTTAGGCACTGTATAGCATATATCAGCATATAGGCACTGCACAGCATATAGGCACTGTATAGCATATATCAGCGTACAGGCACTGCACAGCATATAGGCACTGCACAGCATATAGGCACTGTATATCATATATCAGCATATAGACACTGCACAGTGTATATGCACTGCACAGCATATATCAGCATATAGGCACTGCACAGCATATAGACACTGTATAGCATATATCCGCATATAGGCAATGACCAGTATATAGGCACTGTATAGCATATATCAGCATATAGGCACTGCATAGCATATAGGCACTGCACAGCATATATGCACTGTATAGCATATATCAGCATATAGACACTGCACAGCATTTAGGCACTACACAGGATATAGGCATTGTATAGCATATATCATCATACAGGCACTGCACAGCATATAGGCACTGCACAGCATATATCAGCGTACAGGCACTGCACAGCATATAGGCACTGCACAGCATATAGACACTGCACAGTGTATATGCACTGCACAGCATATATCAGCATATAGGCACTGTACAGCATGTAGGCACTGCACAGCATATATCAGCATATATGCACTGTACAGCATATAGGCACTGCACAGCATATATCAGCATATAGGCACTGCACAACATATAGGCACTGCACAACATATATCAGCATATAGGCACTGCACAGCATATAGGCACTGTATAGCATATATCAGCATATAGGCACTGAACAGCATATAGGCACTGTATAGCATATAGACACTGCACAGCATATATCAGCATATAGGCACTGCACAGCATATATCAGCATATAGGCACTGCACAGCATATAGGCACTGTATAGCATATATCAGCATATAGACACTGCACAGCATATAGGCACTGCACAGCATATGGGCACTGTATAGCATATATCAGCATATAGACACTGCACAGCATTTAGGCACTGCACAGCATATATCAGCATATAGACACTGCACAGCATATAGGCACTGTATAGCTTATATCATCATATAGACACTGCACAGCATATATGCACTGTATAACATATCAGCATATAGACACTGCACAGCATATATCAGCATATAGACACTGCACAGCATTTAGGCACTGTATAGCATATATCAGCATATAGGCACTGCACAGCATATAGGCACTGTATAGCATATATCAGCGTACAGGCACTGCACAGCATATAGGCACTGCACAGCATATAGGCACTGTATATCATATATCAGCATATAGACACTGCACAGTGTATATGCACTGCACAGCATATATCAGCATATAGGCACTGCACAGCATATAGACACTGTATAGCATATATCCGCATATAGGCAATGACCAGCATATAGGCACTGTATAGCATATATCAGCATATAGGCACTGCATAGCATATAGGCACTGCACAGCATATATGCACTGTATAGCATATATCAGCATATAGACACTGCACAGCATTTAGGCACTACACAGGATATAGGCATTGTATAGCATATATCATCATACAGGCACTGCACAGCATATAGGCACTGCTCAGCATATATCAACGTACAGGCACTGCACAGCATATAGGCACTGCACAGCATATAGACACTGCACAGTGTATATGCACTGCACAGCATATATCAGCATATAGGCACTGTACAGCATGTAGGCACTGCACAGCATATATCAGCATATATGCACTGTACAGCATATAGGCACTGCACAGCATATATCAGCATATAGGCACTGCACAACATATAGGCACTGCACAACATATATCAGCATATAGGCACTGCACAGCATATAGGCACTGTATAGCATATATCAGCATATAGGCACTTCACAGCATATATGCACTGTATAGCATATAGACACTGCACAGCATTTAGGCACTGCACAGCATATATCAGCATATAGGCACTGCACAGCATATAGGCACTGCACAGCATATATCAGCATATAGGCACTGCACAGCATATATGCACTGTATAGCATATATCAGCATATAGACACTGCACAGCATATAGGCACTGCACAGCATATGGGCACTGTATAGCATATATCAGCATATAGGCACTGCACAGCATTTAGGCACTGCACAGCATATATCAGCATATAGACACTGCACAGCATATAGGCACTGTATAGCATATATCAGCATATAGACACTGCACAGCATATATGCACTGTATAACATATCAGCATATAGACACTGCACATCATTTAGGCACTGCACAGCATATATCAGCATATAGACACTGCACAGCATTTAGGCACTGCACAGCATATATAAGCATATAGACACTTCACAACATTTAGGTACTGCACAGCATATATCAGCATATAGACACTGCACAGCATATAGGCACTGTATAGCATATATCAGCATATAGGCACTGTATAGCATATATCAGCATATAGACACTGCACAGCATTTAGGCACTGCACAGCATATATCAGCATATAGACACTGCACAGCATATATGCACTGTATAGCATATATCCACATAAAGGCACTGCACAGCATATAGGCACTGTATAGCATATATCAGCATATAGGCACTGCACAGCATTTAGGCACTGTATAGCATATATCAGCATATAGGCACTGCACAGCATATAGGCACTGTATAGCATATATCAGCATATAGGCACTGCACAGCATATAGGCACTGTATAGCATATATCAGCATATAGGCACTGCACAGCATATAGGCACTGTATAGCATATAGACACTGCACAGCATTTAGGCACTGCACAGCATATATCAGCATATAGGCACTGCACAGCATATAGGCACTGCACAGCATATATCAGCATATAGGCACTGCACAGCATATAGGCACTGTATAGCATATATCAGCATATAGACACTGCACAGCATATAGGCACTGCACAGCATATGGGCACTGTATAGCATATATCAGCATATAGACACTGCACAGCATTTAGGCACTGCACAGCATATATCAGCATATAGACACTGCACAGCATATAGGCACTGTATAGCATATATCAGCATATAGACACTGCACAGCATATATGCACTGTATAACATATCAGCATATAGACACTGCACAGCATTTAGGCACTGCACAGCATATAGACACTGCACAGCATTTACGCACTGTATAGCATATATCAGCATATAGGCACTGCACAGCATATAGGCACTGTACAGCATATAGGCACTGTATAGCATATATCAGCATATAGGCACTGCACAGCATATAGGCACTGCACAGCATATATGCACTGTGTAGCATATATCAGCATATAGACACTGCACAGCATTTAGGCACTACACAGGATATAGGCATTGTATAGCATATATCATCATACAGGCACTGCACAGCATATAGGCACTGCACAGCATATAGACACTGCACAGTGTATATGCACTGCACAGCATATAGCAGCATATAAGCACTGTACAGCATATAGGCACTGCACAGCATATATCAGCATATAGGCACTGTACAGCATATAGGCACTGCACAGCATATATCAGCATATAGGCACTGCACAGCATATATGCACTGTATAGCATATATCAGCATATAGGCACTACACAGCATATAGGCACTGTATAGCATATAGACACTGCACAGCATTTAGGCACTGCACAGCATATATCAGCATATAGGCACTGCACAGCATATAGGCACTGCACAGCATATATCAGCATATAGGCACTGCACAGCATATAGGCACTGTATAGCATATATCAGCATATAGACACTGCACAGCATATAGGCACTGCACAGCATATGGGCACTGTATAGCATATATCAGCATATAGATACTGCACAGCATTTAGGCACTGCACAACATATATCAGCATATAGACACTGCACAGCATATAGGCACTGTATAGCATATATCAGCATATAGACACTGCACAGCATATATGCACTGTATAACATATCAGCATATAGACACTGCACAGCATTTAGGCACTGCACAGCATATATCAGCATATAGACACTGCACAGCATTTAGGCACTGTATAGCATATATCAGCATATAGGCACTGCACAGCATATAGGCACTGTATAGCATATATCAGCGTACAGGCACTGCACAGCATATAGGCACTGCACAGCATATAGGCACTGTATATCATATATCAGCATATAGACACTGCACAGTGTATATGCACTGCACAGCATATATCAGCATATAGGCACTGCACAGCATATAGACACTGTATAGCATATATCCGCATATAGGCAATGACCAGTATATAGGCACTGTATAGCATATATCAGCATATAGGCACTGCATAGCATATAGGCACTGCACAGCATATATGCACTGTATAGCATATATCAGCATATAGACACTGCACAGCATTTAGGCACTACACAGGATATAGGCATTGTATAGCATATATCATCATACAGGCACTGCACAGCATATAGGCACTGCACAGCATATATCAGCGTACAGGCACTGCACAGCATATAGGCACTGCACAGCATATAGACACTGCACAGTGTATATGCACTGCACAGCATATATCAGCATATAGGCACTGTACAGCATGTAGGCACTGCACAGCATATATCAGCATATATGCACTGTACAGCATATAGGCACTGCACAGCATATATCAGCATATAGGCACTGCACAACATATAGGCACTGCACAACATATATCAGCATATAGGCACTGCACAGCATATAGGCACTGTATAGCATATATCAGCATATAGGCACTGAACAGCATATAGGCACTGTATAGCATATAGACACTGCACAGCATATATCAGCATATAGGCACTGCACAGCATATAGGCACTGCACAGCATATATCAGCATATAGGCACTGCACAGCATATAGGCACTGTATAGCATATATCAGCATATAGACACTGCACAGCATATAGGCACTGCACAGCATATGGGCACTGTATAGCATATATCAGCATATAGACACTGCACAGCATTTAGGCACTGCACAGCATATATCAGCATATAGACACTGCACAGCATATAGGCACTGTATAGCTTATATCATCATATAGACACTGCACAGCATATATGCACTGTATAACATATCAGCATATAGACACTGCACAGCATATATCAGCATATAGACACTGCACAGCATTTAGGCACTGTATAGCATATATCAGCATATAGGCACTGCACAGCATATAGGCACTGTATAGCATATATCAGCGTACAGGCACTGCACAGCATATAGGCACTGCACAGCATATAGGCACTGTATATCATATATCAGCATATAGACACTGCACAGTGTATATGCACTGCACAGCATATATCAGCATATAGGCACTGCACAGCATATAGACACTGTATAGCATATATCCGCATATAGGCAATGACCAGCATATAGGCACTGTATAGCATATATCAGCATATAGGCACTGCATAGCATATAGGCACTGCACAGCATATATGCACTGTATAGCATATATCAGCATATAGACACTGCACAGCATTTAGGCACTACACAGGATATAGGCATTGTATAGCATATATCATCATACAGGCACTGCACAGCATATAGGCACTGCTCAGCATATATCAACGTACAGGCACTGCACAGCATATAGGCACTGCACAGCATATAGACACTGCACAGTGTATATGCACTGCACAGCATATATCAGCATATAGGCACTGTACAGCATGTAGGCACTGCACAGCATATATCAGCATATATGCACTGTACAGCATATAGGCACTGCACAGCATATATCAGTATATAGGCACTGCACAACATATAGGCACTGCACAACATATATCAGCATATAGGCACTGCACAGCATATAGGCACTGTATAGCATATATCAGCATATAGGCACTTCACAGCATATATGCACTGTATAGCATATAGACACTGCACAGCATTTAGGCACTGCACAGCATATATCAGCATATAGGCACTGCACAGCATATAGGCACTGCACAGCATATATCAGCATATAGGCACTGCACAGCATATATGCACTGTATAGCATATATCAGCATATAGACACTGCACAGCATATAGGCACTGCACAGCATATGGGCACTGTATAGCATATATCAGCATATAGGCACTGCACAGCATTTAGGCACTGCACAGCATATATCAGCATATAGACACTGCACAACATATAGGCACTGTATAGCATATATCAGCATATAGACACTGCACAGCATATATGCACTGTATAACATATCAGCATATAGACACTGCACAGCATTTAGGCACTGCACAGCATATATCAGCATATAGACACTGCACAGCATTTAGGCACTG
This sequence comes from Bombina bombina, assembly GCF_027579735.1. Taxonomy (NCBI): domain Eukaryota; kingdom Metazoa; phylum Chordata; class Amphibia; order Anura; family Bombinatoridae; genus Bombina; species Bombina bombina. The sequence goes on from NC_069499.1 coordinate 1,601,362,141, forward strand.
CACAGCATATATAAGCATATAGACACTTCACAACATTTAGGTACTGCACAGCATATATCAGCATATAGACACTGCACAGCATATAGGCACTGTATAGCATATATCAGCATATAGGCACTGTATAGCATATATCAGCATATAGACACTGCACAGCATTTAGGCACTGCACAGCATATATCAGCATATAGACACTGCACAGCATATATGCACTGTATAGCATATATCCACATAAAGGCACTGCACAGCATATAGGCACTGCACAGCATTTAGGCACTGTATAGCATATATCAGCATATAGGCACTGCACAGCATATAGGCACTGTATAGCATATATCAGCATATAGGCACTGCACAGCATATAGGCACTGTATAGCATATATCAGCATATAGTCACTGCACAGAATATAGGCACTGTATAGCATATATCAGCATATAGACATTGCACAGCATATAACAGCATATAGGCACTGCAGAGCATATAGGCACTGCACAGCATATATAAGCATATAGATACTGTATAGCATATAGGCACTGCACAGCATATATCAGCATATAGACACTGCACAGCATATATCTGCATATAGGCACTGCACAGCATATAGGCACTGTATAGCATATATCAGCATATAGACACTGCACATCATATATCAGCATAAAGGCACTGCACAGCATATATCAGCATAAGGGCACTGCACAGCATACAGACACTGCACAGCATATATCAGCATATAGACACTGCACAGCATACAGACACTGCACAGCATATATCAGCATATAGACACTGCATAGCACATAGGCACTGTATAGCATATATCAGCATATAGACACTGCAAAGCACATAGGCACTGTATAGCATATATCAGCATATAGACACTGCACAGCATATAGGCCCTGTATAGCATATATCAGCATATAGACACTGCATAACATATAGGCACTGTATAGCGTATATCAGCATATAGACACTGCACAGTGTATATGCACTGCTTAGCATATAGGCACTGCACAGAATATAGGCACTGCACAGCATATAGGCACTGCACAGCATATATCAGTGTTACGGTACCAACAGGATACCAAGGGTTAACACCAGGGAACAATGTCCTGAATAGGGAATCAGCAATTCACAACCCCAATCTGTTTCCCCCCTCAAACATGAGACCAGGCTCCACATTCAAGGTAAAACAAAGTGAACTTTATTAAGGGCCATATGCCCAGTATTTATGCAGGTCAGACCCCAGATGGGGGGTTGAAAGAATGTTGTACATTAGATGGAAGGAACACGCCCTTTGACATGATACAATAGAATACCTTGCTCAAGCTGATAACAACTTAAACACAAGACACACACTTGGCTTTTCTTATCACCTAGGCGTCTGCTCTCTGGAGGTGATTGAACAATGGAATGTTTATCACTAACTTTAATGACAGTACACAATAGCTGAGGCTAGTAACCTTGTCGTTAGAAATTAGCTTCTTAAAGCTGAACACAGTTAACTCCTTCAGTACTGACAGAAGGGTCTGTCACAATCAGCATATAGACACTGCACAGCATATAGGCACTGCACATCATATATAGGCACTGTATAGCATATATCAGCATATAGACACTGCACAGCATATAGGCACTGCACATCATATATCAGCATATAGACACTGCACAGCATATAGGCACTGTATAGCATATATCAGCATTTAGACACTGCACAACATATAGGCACTGTATAGCATATATCAGCATATAGACACTGCACAGCATATTGGCACTGTATAGCATATATCAGCATTTAGACACTGCACAGCATATAGGCACTGTATAGCATATATCAGCATTTAGACACTGCACAACATATAGGCACTGCTTAGCATATAGGCACTGTATAGCATATATCAGCATAAAGGCACTGTACAGCATATAGGCTCTGCACAACATATATTAGTGTATAGGCTGTATAGCAGCCTATACATCCATCTTGGATGACGTCATATTGCTGTTATATGCACAGCATATAACAGCATATAGGCACTGCACAGCATACAGACACTGCAAAGCATATAGGCACTGTATAGCTTATATCAGCATATAGACACTGCACAGCATACAGACATTGCACAGCATATAGGCACTGTATATCATATATCAGCATATAGACACTGGATAGCATATAGGCACTGTATAGCATATATTAGCATATAAACACTGCACAGCATATAGGCACGGTATAGCAAATGTCAGCATATAGACACTGCACAGCATATAGGCACTGTATAGCATATATCAACATATAGGTACTGCACAGTATATAGGCACTGTATAGCATATATCAGCATATAGACACTGCACAGCATATAGGCACTGCACAGCATATATCAGTATATAGACACTGCACAGCATATAGGCACTGTATAGCATATATCAAGGTAAAACAAAGTGAACTTTATTAAGGGCCATATGCCCAGTATTTATGCAGGTCAGACCCCAGATGGGGGGTTGAAAGAATGTTGTACATTAGATGGAAGGAACACGCCCTTTGACATGATACAATAGAATACCTTGCTCAAGCTGATAACAACTTAAACACAAGACACACACTTGGCTTTTCTTATCACCTAGGCGTCTGCTCTCTGGAGGTGATTGAACAATGGAATGTTTATCACTAACTTTAATGACAGTACACAATAGCTGAGGCTAGTAACCTTGCCGTTAGAAATTAGCTTCTTAAAGCTGAACACAGTTAACTCCTTCAGTACTGACAGAAGGGTCTGTCACATTCAGCATATAGACACTGCACAGCATATAGGCACTGCACATCATATATAGGCACTGTATAGCATATATCAGCATATAGACACTGCACAGCATATAGGCACTGCACATCATATATCAGCATATAGACACTGCACAGCATATAGGCACTGTATAGCATATATCAGCATTCAGACACTGCACAACATATAGGCACTGTATAGCATATATCAGCATATAGACACTGCACAGCATATAGGCACTGTATAGCATATATCAGCATTTAGACACTGCACAGCATATATCAGCATTTAGACACTGCACAACATATAGGCACTGCTTACATATAGGCACTGTATAGCATATATCAGCATAAAGGCACTGTACAGCATATAGGCTCTGCACAACATATATTAGTGTATAGGCTGTATAGCATATATCAGCATATAGGCACTGCACAGCATATAACAGCATATAGGCACTGCACAGCATACAGACACTGCAAAGCATATAGGCACTGTATAGCTTATATCAGCATATAGACACTGCACAGCATACAGACATTGCACAGCATATAGGCACTGTATATCATATATCAGCATATAGACACTGGATAGCATATAGGCACTGAATAGCATATATTAGCATATAGACACTGCACAGCATATAGGCACAGTATAGCAAATGTCAGCATATAGACACTGCACAGCATATAGGCACTGTATAGCATATATCAACATATAGGTACTGCACAGTATATAGGCACTGTATAGCATATATCAGCATATAGACACTGCACAGCATATAGGCACTGCACATCATATATCAGTATATAGACACTGCACAGCATATAGGCACTGTATAGCATATATCAGCATATGGACACTGCACAGCATATAGTGACTGTATAGCATATATCAGCATAAGGCACTGCACATCATATAGGCACTGTATGGAATATATCAGCATATAGACACTGTATAACATATATCAGAATATAGGCACTGCACAGCATATATCAGCATATAGACACTGTATAGCATATATCAGAATATAGGCACTGCACAGCATATATCAGCATATAGGCACTGCACAGCATATATCAGCATATAGGCACTGCACAGCATATATCAGCATATAGGCACTGCACCGCATATAGGCACTGCACAGCATATATCAGCATATAGGCACTGCACAGAATATAGGAACTCTATAGCATATATCAGCATATAGACACTGCACAGTATTTAGGCACTGCACAGCATATATCAGCATATAGACACTGCACAGCATATAGGCACTGCACAGCATATATCAGCATATAGGCACTGCACAGCATATAGGCACTGTATAGCATATATCAGCATATAAACACTGTATAGCATATATCAGCATATAGGCACTGCACAGTATATAACAGTTTACATGCACTGTATAGCATATATCAGCATATAGGTACTGCACAGCATATATCAGCATATAGGCACTGCACAGCATATATGCACTGCACAGTATATGGGCACTGTATAGCATATATTAGCATATAGGTACTGCACAACATATATCAGCATATAGGCACTGCATAGCATATATCAGCATATAGGCACTGCACAGCATATATCAGCATAAAGACACTGCACAGCATATATCAGCGTACAGGCACTGCACAGCAAATAACAGTGTACAGACACTGTATAGCAAATATCAGCATATAGGCAATGCACAGCATATATCAGCATATAGGCACTGCATAGCATATATCAGCATATAGGCACTGCATTGCATATACCAGCATATAGGCACTGCACAGCATATAGGCTCTGTATAGCATATATCAGCATATAGACACTGCACAGCATATATCAGCATATAGGCACTGCATAGCATATATCAGCATATAGACACTGCACAGCATATAGGCACTGTACATCATATATCAGCATATAGGCACTGTATAGCATATATCAGCATATAGACACTGCACAACATATAGGCACTGTATAGCATATATCAACATATAGGCACTGCACAGCATATATCAGCATATAGGCACTGCACAGCATATATCAGCATATAGGCACTGCACAGCATATATCAGCATATAGGCACTGCACAGCATATATCAGCATATAGACACTGCACAGCATATATCAGCATATAGGCACTGCGCAACATATCAGCATATATGCACTGTACAGCATATAGACACTGCATAGAATATAGGCACTGCACAGCATATATCAGCATATAGGCACTGCATAGCATATATCAGCATATAGACACTGCACAGCATATAGGCACTGTATAGCATATATCAGCATATAGGCACTGCACAGCATATAGGCACTGTATAGCATATCAGCATATATAGGCACTGCACAGCATATAGGCACTGCACAGCATATATCAGCATATAGGCACTGCACAGCATATATCAGCATTTAGGCACTGCACAGCATATATCAGCATATAGGCACTGCCCAGTATATATCAGCATATAGGCACTGCACAGCATATATCAGCATATAGGCACTGTACAGCATATCAGCATATAGGCACTGCACAACATATCAGCATATATGCACTGTACAGCATATAGACACTGCATAGAATATAGGCACTGCACAGCATATATCAGCATATAGACACTGCACAGCATATATCAGCATATAGACACTGTACAGCATATATCAGCATATAGGCACTGCACAACATGGGCCCGATCCGATAAAAATCGTCGCCCGCAAAAGCTGGCGACGCCAATATTTGCGCTGGTTTGGTATCCTATATACGGCGTAACTTAGAAGTTACGCGTGTATATTTCTGGCGTCGCCCGTAGTTTTTTGGGCCATAGACAGGTATACCAAACCAGCGCAGTTTGGTATCCAATATACAGCGTAAGGACTTACGTGGCGAAAATGGAGAAATCTTACTCCATTTTAACCTCGCCACAAAAAGCAGCCGTAAGAAGCCTTACGCTGACTATTGGAGCCCCGTAACTCCCTAAACTGCCTGCAAAATAAAACCTAACACCTAACGCATGCGCAATGTCTATCTACCTGTCAACCGCGATCCCCCGCCGCAATCCTTAATAAAGTATTTAACCCCTAAACCGCCGCTCCCGGACCCCGCCGCCATCTACATAAACTAACCCCCTACTGTGTGCCCCTAAAACCGCCACCATCTAACTGATCTATCCCCTAATGTGAACCCCTTACACCGCCGCCATCTACCTTATCTATCCCCTAATCTGACCCCTTACAACGCCGCCACCTATATAAAAATTATTAACCCCTAATCTAATCCCCCTATACCGCCGCCAGCTATATTAATATTATTAACCCCTAATCTAATATCCCTAAAGTAATAAGCTCTATTACCAGCCCTTAAAAGGGCCTTTTGCGGGGCTTTGCCCCAAAGTAAACAGCTCTTTTGCCCTATAACCTGCCCTCCCTACCCCGCCGCCACCTATATTAATAGTATTAACCCCTAATGTAAGCCCCTTACACCGCCGCCATCTATATTAAATTTATTAACCCCTAATTTAATCTACCTACCCCGCCGCCAGCTATATTATCTATATTAACCCTAAGTATATTAGGGTTAATATAGTTACTATAGTATTTATATTAACTATATTAACTCTATCTAACCCTAACACCCCTAACTAAATTCTTATTAAATAAATCTAATTCATATTATAAACTAAAATATTCCTATTTAAATCTAAATACTTACCTATAAAATAAACCCTAAGATAGCTACAATATAATGAATAATTACATTGTAGCTATGTTAGGGTTTATATTTATTTTACAGGTAAATTGTTAATTATTTTAACTAGGTACAATAGCTATTAAATAGTTAATAACTATTTAATAGCTACCTAGTTAAAATAATTACCCAATTACCTGTAAAATAAATCCTAAACTAAGTTACAAATACACCTACATTATCAATAAATTAAATAAACTACAAATATCTAACTAAAATACAATAAAATAAAATAAACTAAATTACAAAAACAAACAAACACTAAATTACAAAAAATAAAAAAAAGATTACAAGATGTTTAAGCTAATTACACCTATTCTAAGCCCCCTAATAAAATAATAAAGCCCCCAAAATAAAAAAAATTCCCTGCCCTATTCTAAATTAAAAAAGTTAGCTCTTTTACCTTATCAGCCCTTAAAAGGGCCTTTTGCGGGGCATGCCCCAAAGAAAACTGCTCTTTTGCCTGAAAAAAAAAACACAATACCACCCCCCAACATTACAACCCACCACCCACATACCCCTAATCTAACCCAACCCCCCCTTAAATAAACCTAACACTACCCCCTGAAGATCTCCCTACCTTATATTCACCCCGCCGGGCAGAACTCTTCATCCGATCCGGGTGATGTCTTCAAGCAAGCTGCAGAGAGTCTTCTTCCATCCGGCGATGTCGTCAAGCAAGCGGCAGAGAGTCTTCTTACATCCGGTGATGTCTTCAAGCAAAGGGGCATCTTCAATCTTCTTTCTTCGCTCCTCCGACGCGGAGCATCCATCCCGGCCGACGACTGAACGACGAATGAGGTACCTTTAAATGACGTCATCCAAGATGGCGTCCGTCAAATTCCGATTGGCTGATAGGATTCTATCAGCCAATCGGAATTAAGGTAGAAAAATCTGATTGGCTGATTGAATCAGCCAATCAGATTCAAGTTCAATCCGATTGGCTGATTGGTTCAGCCAATCGGATTGAACTTGATGTATTTGTAACTTAGGTTAGGATTTATTTTACAGGTAATTGGGTAATTATTTTAACTAGGTAGCTATTAAATAGGTAGCTATTAAATAGTTAATAACTATTTAATAGCTATTATACCTAGTTAAAATAATTAACAATTTACCTGTAAAATAAATAGTTAAAATAATTAACAATTTACCTGTAAAATAAATATAAACCCTAACATAGCTACAATGTAATTATTAATTATATTGTAGCTATTTTAGGGTTTATTTTATAGGTAAGTATTTAGATTTAAATAGGAATATTTTAGTTTATAATATGAATTAGATTTATTTAATAAGAATTTAGTTAGGGGTGTTAGGGTTAGATAGAGTTAATATAGTTAATATAAATACTATAGTAACTATATTAACTATATTAACCCTAATATAATTAGGGTTAATATAGTTAATATATATAATGTAATAACTATATTAACTATAATATACTTAGGGTTAATATAGATAATATAGCTGGCGGCGGGGTAGGTAGATTAAATTAGGGGTTAGTAATTTTAATATAGATGGCGGCGGTGTAAGGGGCTTACATTAGGGGTTAATACTATTAATATAGGTGGCGGCGGTGTAGGGAGGGCAGGTTATAGGGCAAAAGAGCTGTTTACTTTGGGGCAAAGCCCCGCAAAAGGCCCTTTAAGGGCTGGTAATAGAGATAATTATTTTAGGGGGATTAGATTAGGGGTTAATATAGATACTATAGCTGGCGGCGGGGTAGGGGGATTAGATACTGGTTAATATAGTTTAGTATAGCTGGCGGCAGGGTAGGGGCTCACATTAGGGGGTAGGTAACATAGATGGCGGCGGTGTTAGGGCTCACTTTAGGGGGTTATAGATTTAATATAGCTGGCGGCGGGGTCCGGGTGCGGCAGTTTAGGGGTTAATAACTTTATTAGGTGGCTGCGGGGTCCGGGAGCTGCGGTTTAGTGGTTAATACATTTTTTTATTGTTAGGATAGTGAGGGGGGATAGCGGATAGAGGGTTAGACGTGTCGGGTTATGTTTGGGAGGCGTGTTAGACAGTTACGGGAGATTTAGACTTTAGTCAGGTTTTGTAGGCGCCGGCAGTTTCTAAAGTGCCGTAAGTCACTGGCGACTCCAGAAATTTGTACTTACGCAGATTTCTGGACATCGCTGGTTTATCCGACTTACGCCAGTTTAGCATCTGACGGCGCTGTATATTGGATAGCTCGAGTTGCGAGCTGAAACTGCGGGCGACGCGGGTTCCCTCGCTTGCGCCGAAAACTACGCCGTATATCGGATCGCGCCCCATATCAGCATATATGCACTGTACAGCATATAGACACTGCATAGAATATAGGCACTGCACAGAATATATCAGCGTATAGGCACTGCATAGCATATATCAGCATATAGGCACTGCACAGCATATAACAGCGTACAGGCACTGTATAGCATACATCAGCATATAGGCACTGCACAGCATAGATCAGCATATAGGCACTGCACAGCATAGATCAGCATATAGGCACTGCACAGCATATAGGCACTGCACAGCATATATCAGCATATATCAGCATATAAGCACTGCACAACATATAGGCACTGTAAAGCATATATAAGCGTTCAGGCACTACACAGCAAACTATCAGAAAACTAGATAAATGTATTAAAAGGGAGATCCTAATGTACAAATGGCATACTACGATTCATTAAGCCAATGAACTGCGGCAGTCACACCTATTCAATCAACCACCAATACCTACCATCTGCCACTAACCACAAGCTGTCACTAACCACAAGCTGCCACTAACCATTTGCCAGTACCCACCATTCACCACTAACCACCAGTACCCATCAGCCTCCACTAACCACCAGCGCTAGTATCCACCAGTTGCCAGTTTTTTACTGCTCGAAACGAAAATGCATTGGCTACTAAAATTACCTAAAAGTTTAAACCCTATTTGCGGTTAGCTTGTAAGACCGTTATTAATAGTCACTGATAGGTCAATAAAGAAAGTTTACAGTAGGACAGTAATTTCAAAGATAAACTTATATGATTCAGTATGCAGTTTTAAAAAAAATGGTTTCTATTATTTGTATCCTTCGTTTAATTTGAAGCTTACCAAAGAAGGCTGATAGGAGCTCAGGAGCGTGCACGTGTCTTTAGCATTCTATAGCAGCAGTTTTGTGTCAATGGTATACAGTACGTAAAGTCCTTTGAGGCAAACTGCCAGAGCAGCATATTACAGATACAACAGGATTCCTCTTGTAAAGCTAAGTGAGGTTCTCAGGCCTGTGCCCATGAAGCTAAACAGAACAAAGATTAGCTGTGATTAGGTGAGGTCCTCAGGTCTGTGCCCATGTGGCTAAACAGAACAAATATTAGGTGCGATTAGGTGAGGTTCTCAGGTCTGTGCCCATGTAGCTAAACAGAACAAAGATTAGCTGTGATTAGGTGAGGTTATCAGGCCTGTGCCCATGTAGCTAAACAGAACAAAGATTGGGGGGGATTAGGTGAGGTTCTGAGGCTTGTACCCATGTAGCTAAACAGAACAAAGAGTAGGGGGTGATTAGGTGAGGTTCTCAGGTCTGTACCCATGTAGCTAAACAGAACAAAGATTAGGGGCTGATTAGGTGAGGTTCTCAGGTCTGTGCCCATGTGGCTAAACAGAACAAAGATTAGGTGTGATTAGGTGAGGTTCTCAGGCCTTTGCTCATGTAGCTAAACAGAACAAAGATTAGCTGTGATTAGGTGAGGTTCTCAGGCCTGTGCCCATGTAACTAAACAGAACAAAGATTAGCTGTGATTAGGTGAGGTTCTTAGGTCTGTGACCATGTAGCTAAACAGAACAAAGATTAGGTGTGATTAGGTGAGGTTCTCAGGCCTGTGCCCATGTAACTAAACAGAACAAAGATTAGCTGTGATTAGGTGAGGTTCTTAGGTCTGTGCCAATGTAGCTAAACAGAACAAATATTAGGTGTGATTATGTGAGGTTCTCAGGCCTGTGCCCATGTAACTAAACAGAACAAAGATTAGCTGTGATTAGGTGAGGTTCTCAGACCTGTGCCCATGTAGCTAAGCAGAACAAAGAGTAGGGGGTGATTAGGTGAGGTCCTCAGGCCTGTGCCCATGTAGCTAAACAGAACAAAGAGTAGGGGGTGATTAGGTGAGGTTCTCAGGCCTTTGCCCATGTAGATAAACAGAACAAAGATTAGGTGTGATTAGGTGAGGTTCTCAGGCCTGTGCCCATGTAGCTAAACAGAACAAAGATTAGGTGAGGTTCTAAGGCCTGTATCCATGTAGATAAACAGAACAAAGAGTAGGGGGTCATTAGGTGAGGTTCTCAGGCCTGTACCCATGTAGATAAAAAGAACAAAGAGTAGGGGGTGATTAGGTGAGGTTCTCAGGTTTCTGCCCATGTAGCTAAACAGAACAAAGAGTAGGAGGTGATTAGGTGAGGTTCTCAGGCCTGTGCCCAAGTAGATAAACAGAACAAAGATTAGGTGAGGTTCTCAGGCTTGTACCCATGTAGCTAAACAGAACAAAGATTAGGTGTGATTAGGTGAGGTTCTCAGGCCTGTACCCATGTAGCTAAACAGAACAAAGATTAGGTGAGGTTCTCAGGCCTGTATCCATGTAGATAAACAGAACAAAGAGTAGGGGGTGATTAGGTGAGGTTCTCAGGCCTGTACCCATGTAGATAAACAGAACAAAGAGTAGGGGGTAATTAGGTGAGGTTTTCAGGTTTGTACCCATGTAGAAAAACAGAACAAAGAGTAGGGTGTGATTAGGTGAGGTTCTCAGGCCTGTGCCCATGTAGTTAAACAGAACAAAGAGTAGGGGGTGATTAGGTGAGGTTCTCAGGTCTGTGCCCATGTAGCTAAACAGAACAAAGATTAGGTGTGATTAGGTGAGGTTCTCAGGCCTGTGCTCATGTAGATAAACAGAACAAAGAGTAGGGGGTGATTGGGTGAGGTTTTCAGGCCTGTACCCATGTAGATAAACATAACAAATTGTAGGGGTGATTAGGTGAGGTTCTCAGCCCTGTACCCATGTAGATAAACAGAACAAGATTAGGTGAGGTTCTCAGGCCTGTACCCATGTAGAAAAACAGAACAAAGAGTGGGGGGTGATTAGGTGAGGTTCTCAGGCCTGTACCCATGTAGATAAACAGAACAAAGAGTAGGGCTTGATTAGGTGAGGTTCTCAGGCTTGTACCCATGCAGATAAAGAGAACAAAGATTAGGTGTGATTAGGTGAGGTTCTCAGGCCTGTGCCCATGTAGCTAAACAGAACAAAGATTAGGTGAGGTTCTCAGGCCTGTATCCATGTAGATAAACAGAACAAAGAGTAGGGGGTGATTAGGTGAGGTTCTCAGGTCTGTGCCCATGTGGCTAAACAGAACAAAGATTAGGTGTGATTAGGTGAGGTTCTCAGGCCTTTGCTCATGTAGCTAAACAGAACAAAGATTAGCTGTGATTAGGTGAGGTTCTCAGGCCTGTGCCCATGCAACTAAACAGAACAAAGATTAGCTGTGATTAGGTGAGGTTCTTAGGTCTGTGCCCATGTAGCTAAACAGAACAAAGATTAGGTGTGATTAGGTGAGGTTCTCAGGCCTGTGCCCATGTAACTAAACAGAACAAAGATTAGCTGTGATTAGGTGAGGTTCTTAGGTCTGTGCCAATGTAGCTAAACAGAACAAATATTAGGTGTTATTAGGTGAGGTTCTCAGGCCTGTGCCCATGTAACTAAACAGAACAAAGATTAGCTGTGATTAGGTGAGGTTCTCAGGCCTGTGCCCATGTAGCTAAACAGAACAAAGAGTAGGGGTTGATTAGGTGAGGTCCTCAGGCCTGTGCCCATGTAGCTAAACAGAACAAAGAGTAGGGGGTGATTAGGTGAGGTTCTCAGGCCTTTGCCCATGTAGATAAACAGAACAAAGATTAGGTGTGATTAGGTGATGTTCTCAGGCCTGTGCCCATGTAGCTAAACAGAACAAAGATTAGGTGAGGTTCTAAGGCCTGTATCCATGTAGATAAACAGAACAAAGAGTAGGGGGTCATTAGGCAAGGTTCTCAGGCCTGTACCCATGTAGATAAAAAGAACAAAGAGTAGGGGGTGATTAGGTGAGGTTCTCAGGTATCTGCCCATGTAGCTAAACAGAACAAAGAGTAGGAGGTGATTAGGTGAGGTTCTCAGGCCTGTGCCCAAGTAGATAAACAGAACAAAGATTACGTGAGGTTCTCAGGCTTGTACCCATGTAGCTAAACAGAACAAAGATTAGGTGTGATTAGGTGAGGTTCTCAGGCCTGTACCCATGTAGCTAAACAGAACAAAGATTAGGTGAGGTTCTCAGGCCTGTATCCATGTAGATAAACAGAACAAAGAGTAGGGGGTGATTAGGTGAGGTTCTCAGGTTTGTACACATGTAGAAAAACAGAACAAAGAGTAGGGGATGATTAGATGAGGTTCTCAGGCTTGTGCCCATGTAGATAAACAGAACAAAGAGTAGGGTGTGATTAGGTGAGGTTCTCAGGCCTGTGCCCATGTAGCTAAACAGAACAAAGACTAGGTGTGATTAGGTGATGTTCTCAGGCCTGTGCCCATGTAGCTAAACAGAACAAAGATTAGGTGAGGTTCTAAGGCCTGTATCCATGTAGATAAACAGAACAAAGAGTAGGGGGTCATTAGGCAAGGTTCTCAGGCCTGTACCCATGTAGATAAAAAGAACAAAGAGTAGGGGGTGATTAGGTGAGGTTCTCAGGTTTCTGCCCATGTAGCTAAACAGAACAAAGAGTAGGAGGTGATTAGGTGAGGTTCTCAGGCCTGTGCCCAAGTAGATAAACAGAACAAAGATTACGTGAGGTTCTCAGGCTTGTACCCATGTAGCTAAACAGAACAAAGATTAGGTGTGATTAGGTGAGGTTCTCAGGCCTGTACCCATGTAGCTAAACAGAACAAAGATTAGGTGAGGTTCTCAGGCCTGTATCCATGTAGATAAACAGAACAAAGAGTAGGGGGTGATTAGGTGAGGTTCTCAGGTTTGTACACATGTAGAAAAACAGAACAAAGAGTAGGGGATGATTAGATGAGGTTCTCAGGCTTGTGCCCATGTAGATAAACAGAACAAAGAGTAGGGTGTGATTAGGTGAGGTTCTCAGGCCTGTGCCCATGTAGCTAAACAGACAAAGATTAGGGGGTGATTAGGTGAGGTTTTCAGGCCTGTGCCCATGTAGCTAAACAGAACAAAGAGTAGGGGGTGATTAGGTGAGGTTCTCAGGTCTGTGCCCATGTAGCTAAACAGAACAAAGATTAGGTGTGATTAGGTGAGGTTCTCAGGCCTGTGCTCATGTAGATAAACAGAACAAAGATTAGGGGGTGATTAGGTGAGGTTCTCAGGCCTGTGCCCATGTAGATAAACAGAACAAAGAGTAGGGGGTGATTGGGTGAGGTTTTCAGGCCTGTACCCATGTAGATAAACAGAACAAAGAGTAGGGGTGATTAGGTGAGGTTCTCAGCCCTGTACCCATGTAGATAAACAGAACAAGATTAGGTGAGGTTCTCAGGCCTGTACCCATGTAGAAAATCAGAACAAAGAGTGGGGGGTGATTAGGTGAGGTTCTCAGGCCTGTACCCATGTAGATAAACAGAACAAAGAGTAGGGCTTGATTAGGTGAGGTTCTCAGGCTTGTACCCATGCAGATAAAGAGAACAAAGATTAGGTGTGATTAGGTGAGGTTCTCAGGCCTGTGCCCATGTAGCTAAACAGAACAAAGATTAGGTGAGGTTCTCAGGCCTGTATCCATGTAGATAAACAGAACAAAGAGTAGGGGGTGATTAGGTGAGGTTCTCAGGTTTGTACCCATGTAGAAAAACAGAACAAAGAGTAGGGGATGATTAGGTGAGGTTCTCAGGCTTGTGCCCATGTAGATAAACAAAACAAAAAGTAGGGGGTGATTAGGTGAGGTTCTCAGGCCTGTACCCATGTAGATAAACAGAACAAAGAGTAGGGTGTATTTCCCTTGAACTTTATATTTTCAATTAATTTTAACAATACCCTACAGGATGGATAACTGTACAAGGTCTGAGCAGTCTTTAGCTTCTTGTGAAGTCTCTGGTTTCTCCAGGAAAATTCTACATCGTACCACAGTACAAGGACCTGGTGTTAATGATAGAAGCCAGCTCTCTGCCGTCACTTGTAAGAGGTTTATTGCTTGGTAAAATGCCATTTTAGACACCATCATAAGGAGGTCTGGAAAGCATTGACAGTTTGTGCCTGGCTATGCTCTGACGGTATTTACTCATATTATACTGTAGTTATATTATTGTCTGGCTCACTGCAGTGACTACATAAACCTACCACTGGTCTCGCCACACTTGGAAAAAGATAATTTACAATTGTGAATCCCTAAGCAAACAACTTTCGGTTAGATTACAAGTTTTGCGGTATGAGTGAAAAAGCAGCGTTATGACTCTTTTTCACTACCGCTGGTATTACGAGTCTTGCAGGTTTAGGGGCACCGCACACTTTTTTGGCCTTAATGCACCATAATTACTGCAGCTTTCAAAAAGTCCTTTTTAAATGGAACTTCCATAGCGCCGGTATTACGAGTCTGCCTGGGAGGCCAAAAAGTGAGCGGTACACCCTATACTGCCAACATCCATACCGTAAACTGAAAGTCAGTAGTTATGAGTTTTGCGCTACAAATCTGTAGCATAAAACTCAGAACTAAAGTGCTAAAAAGTACACTAACACCCATAAACTACCTATTAACCCCTAAACCGAGGCCCTCCCGCATCGCAAACACTATAATAAATGATTAACCCCTAATCTGCCGTTCCGAAAATCTCCGCCACTATAATAAATATATTAACCCCTAAACTGCCTCACTCCCGCATCACAAACACTAGTTAAATATTATCAACCCCTACTCTGCCGCACCTTACATCACCGCCACCTACCTACATTTATTAACCCCTAATCTGTCGCCCCCAACGTCGCCGCCACTATACTAAATTTATTAGCCCCTAAATCTAAGTCTAACCCTAACCCTAACACCCCCCAACTTAAATATAATTAAAATAAATCTAAATAAAACCTACTATCATTACCTAAATAATTCCTATTTAAAACTAAATACCTGTAAAATAAACCCTAAGCTAGCTACAATATAACTAATAGTTACATTGTAGCTAGCTTAGGGTTTATTTTTATTTTACAGCTAAGTTTGTATTTATTTTAACTAGGTAGACTAATTAGTAAATAGTTATTAACTACTTACTAACTACCTAGCTAAAATAAATACAAAATTTACCTGTAAAATAAAACCTAACCTGTCTTACACTAACACCTAACCTTACACTACAATTAAATAAATTACATTAATTAAATACAATTACCTAAATTACAAGAAAAAACAAACACTAAATTACACAAAATAAAAAAAGAAATCAGATATTTAAACTAATTACACCTAATCTAATAGCCCTATCAAAATAAAAAAAGCCCCCCCAAAATAAAAAAAAACCATAGCCTAAACTAAACTACCAACTTCTGCCGCTTCGTTGAGGACTTCTGCCGCTTCGTTGAGGACTTCTGCCGCTTCGTTGAGGACTTCTGCCGCTTCGTTGAGGACTTCTGCCGCTTCGTTGAGGATGGATGTCGGGTCTTCAAAAACTGTGTTTTACTGTTGGTTGTTTGTATTTTTTTTTACTTTGGGGCAATGCCAGCAAAAGGCCCTTTAAGGGCTATTGGTAGTTTAGTTTAGGTTAGGGTTTTTTTTATTTTGGGGGGGCTTTTTTATTTTGATAGGGCTATTAGATTAGGTGTAATTAGTTTAAAGGAATAGTCAACACAGTAGATTTGCATAATCAGCAAATGTAAGATAACAAGACAGTGCAATAGCACTTAGTCTGAACTTCAAAGTAGATTTTTATTTCTGACAATTTTAAAAGTTATGTCTTTTTCCACTCCCCCTGTACCATGTGACAGCCATCAGCCAATCACAAATGCATACACGTACCATGTGACAGCAATCAGCCATTCACAAATGCATACACACTTATTCTTGCACATGCTCAGTAGGAGCTGGTGGCTCAAAAAGTTAAAATATAAAAAGACTGTGCACATTTTGTTAATGGAAGTAAATTGGAAAGTTGTTTAAAATTGCTGCTTTATCTGAATAATGAAAGTTTAATTTTATTGAGTGTCCCTTTAAATATCTGATAATGTCTTTTTTTATTTTCTGTAATTTTGTGTGTTTTTTTGTTGTAATTTAGGTAATTTATTTAATTGTAGTGTAAGGTTAGGTGTTAGTGTAAGGCAGGTTAGGTTTTATTTTACAGGTAAATTTGTATTTATTTTAGCTAGGTAGTTAGTAAATAGTTAATAACTATTTACTAATTAGTCTACCTAGTTAAAATAAATACAAAGTTGCCTGTAAAATAAAAATAAACCCTAAGCTAGCTACAATGTAACTATTAGTTATATTGTAGCTAACTTACGGCTAGATCAAGAGTTTTATCGGTAAGGCTGTGCGGTGCTAACGAGCCTTTTTTCCTTACCGCTCACTTAAGACAACGCTGGTATTACGAGTTTTCTGCAAGCCGGCGTTAGCCTCAGAAAAATGAGCATTGAGCAAAATTTAGCTCCACATCTCACCTCGATACCAGCGTTGCTTACGGTAGCGGTAATCTGGCAAAACGTGCTCGTGCACGATTTCCCCTTAGGAAACAATGGGGCTGAGCTGGCTGAAAAAAACCTAACACCTGCAAAAAAGCAGCGTTCAGCTCCTAACGCAGCCCCATTGTTTCCTATGGGGAAAAAAATATATATGTCTGCTCCTTACACCCTAACATTAACCCCGAGTCTAAACACCCCTAATTTTACACTTATAAACCCCTAATCTGCCACCCCTGCTATCGCTGACATCTGCATTATATTATTAACCCCTAATCTGCCGCTCTGGACCCCGCCGCCACCTACATTATACTTATCAACCCCTAATCTGCTGCCCCCAACATCGCCGACACCTACATTATAGTTATTAACCCCTAATCTGCCCCCCCCAACGTCGCCGCAACTATATTAAATGTATTAACCCCTAATCTGCCGCCGCCAACATCGCCGCCACTATAATAAAGTTATTAACCCCTAAACCTAAGTCTAACTCCAAAAGCCCCCTAACTTAATTATTATTTAAATAAATCTAAATAATAGTACTTTTTTTAACTAAATTATTCCTATTTAAAACTAAATACTTACCTATAAAATAAACCCTAAGATAGCTACAATATAACTAATAGTTACATTGTATCTAGCTTACGGTTTATTCTTCTTTTACAGGCAACTTTGTATTTATTTTAACTATGTACAATAGCTATTAAATAGTCTTCATCCGATGGGGCAGAAGAGGACATCCAGACCGGCAGAAGTCTTCATCCTATCCGGGCAGAAGAGGACATCCGGACCAGCAGACGTCTTCATCCAAGCGGCATCTTCTATCTTCTTCCATCCGACGAGGATCGGCTCCATCTTGAAGACATCCGACGCGGAGCATCCTTCCAGCACGACGAACTAACGACGAATGACGGTTCCTTTAAATGACGTCATCCAAGATGGTGTCCCTCGAATTCCGATTGGCTGATAGGATTCTATCAGCCAATCGGAATTAAGGTAGGAAAAATCCGATTGGTTGATTTAATCAGCCAAATCGGATTGAAGTTCAATCCGATTGGCTGATTGGATCAACCAATAGAATTGACCTCGCATTCTATTGGCTGATCCAATCAGCCAATCGGATTTTTCCTACCTTAATTCCGATTGGCTGATAGAATCCTATCAGCCAATCGGAATTCGAGGGACGCCGTCATTTAAAGGAACCGTCATTCGTCGTTAGTTCGTCCTGCTGGAAGGATGCTCCGCGTCGGATGTCTTCAAGATGGAGCCACTCCTCGTCGGATGGAAGAAGATAGAAGATGCCGCTTGGATGAAGACGTCTGCCGGTCCGGATGTCCTCTTCTGCCCGGATAGGATGAAGACTTCTGCCGGTCTGGATGTCCTCTTCTGCCTCATTGGTTGAAGACTTCTCCCCGGATCGGATGACCACTTGTGCCCGGCTGGGTGAAGACGGCTCAAGGTAGGGTGATCTTCAAGGGGGTAGTGTTAGGTTTTTTTAAGGGGGGATTGGGTGGGTTTTAGAGTAGGGGTGTGTGGGTGGTGGGTTGTAATGTTGGGGGGTATTGTATTTTTTTTTTACAGGTAAAAGAGCTGATTACTTTGGGGCAATACCCCGCAAAAGGCCCTTTTAAGGACTATTTGCAATTTAGTATAGGGTAAAGAAATTTTATTATTTTGGGGGGCTTTTTTATTTTATTAGGGGGATTAGATTAGGTGTAATTAGTTTAAAATTCTTGTAATTCTTTTTTTTTCTGTAATTTAGTTTATTTCATTTAATTGTAATTAATTGTAGGTAGTTTAGGTAATTAGTTTAATGATAGTGTAGTGTAACTTAGGTTAGGGTTTATTTTACAGGTAAATTTTGTCTTTATTTTAGCTAGGTAGCTATTAAATAGTTAATAACCATTTAATAACTATTGTACCTAGTTAAAATAAATACAAAGTTGTCTGTAAGATAAAAAATAAACCCTAAGCTAGCTACAATGTAACTATTAGTTATATTGTAGCTAGTTTAGGGTTTATTTTATCGGTAAGTATTTAGTTTTAAATAGGATTAATTTATTTAATTATGTTAAATTAATTTAGTTTAATTTAAAATATATTTAAGTTAGGGGGTGGGTTAGACTTAGGGTTAGACTTAGTTTTAGGGGTTAATAAATTTATTATAGTTGGGGTCGGAAGATTAGGGGTTAATAATTGTAGGTAGGGGTCGGCTACATTGGGGGGGCAGATTAGGGGTTAATAAATATAATGTAGGTGTTGGCAATGTTAGGGGCAGCAGATTAGGGGTTCATAGGTATAATGTAGGTGGCAGATTAGGGGTTAAAAAAATTTATTATAGTGTTTGCGATGTGGGGGGCCTCGGTTTAGGGGTACATAGGTAGTTTATGGGTGTTAGTGTACTTTTTAGCACTTTAGTTAAGAGCTTTATGTTCCGGCGTTAGCCCATAAACCTCTTAACTACTGACTTTTAAATGCGGTAGGAGTCAGGACAGGAGAGGGTCTACCACTCACTTCTTCCAAGACTCGTAATACCAGCGTTGGGCAAATTCCATTAAAAAGATAGGATACGCAATTGACGTAAGGGGATTTGCGGTAGCCTTGAGTCGCGGAAGAAAAGTGAGCGGTACACCTGTACCTGCCAGACTCGTAATACCAGCGGGCGGTAAAAAGCAGCGTTGGGACCTCTCCTCTCAACGCTGCTTTTTAAGGCTAACGCCAAACTCGTAATCTAGGCGTATGGGTTTATTTTACAGGTAAGTATTTCATTTTGAATAGGAATTATTTAGTTAATGATAGTCATTTTTATTTAGATTTATTTTAATTATATTTAAGTTAGGGGGTGTTAGGGTTAGGGTTAAATTTAGGTTTAGGGGTTAATAAATGTAGGTAGGTGGTGGCAATGTTAGGGGCGGCAGATTAGGGGTTAATAAGTGTAGGATTAGGGGTGTTTAGACTCGGGGTTCATGTTAGGGTGTTAGGTTTGAACATAAATTTTCATTCCCCATAGGAATCAATGGGGCTGCGTTACGGAGCTTTACGCTGCTTTTTTGCAGGTGTTAGGCTTTTTTTCAGCCGGCTCTCCCAATTGATGTCTATGGGGAAATCGTGCACGAGCACGTAAAACCAGCTCAAAGCAGCTTTCAGCAGCGCTGGTATTAGAGTGCGGTGCTTTACGCTCACTTCTTGCCTGTTAACGCTGGGTTTTTGTAAACCTGTAATACCAGCGCTGTAGGGAAGTGAGCGGTGCAAATAACTTGAAAGTTAGTACCGAGCAGCTCTTACCGCAAAACTCGTAATCTAGCCGATTAGTAAGAAAAAGGATAAACTGAATGTTTTTTTATAAGTATGATTTACTAATCTGCCAGCTCTGTTCCTTTATTAATTTCACAGGCCAAGAAAACAGATCATTACCTTCAGGGCTGTTTAAGTCCTCGTTGTGGTTGTTTTCTTTAAGCATTTGCATGGATTTCTTGTACTTTGTATGAGACGGATCTCTCCCTAAAACACTGAGGTCATAAGAGTCTATCAGTACGATTCGGAATTTGGGATGTGGGCTAAAATGGTAAGCATAGAATGTCTCCTCTTCCGATTGGCTGCTCTGTGATGTCATATCAAGCTGACCTGTGCACCTATCCAGTGGTTTTGTGTTCAGCTTTGAATGTTGTAAATATTTCCTGCTGAAGTTGTAAAAGTCATGGTTTCCCCAGATGTGATGACACAGGATTTTAATTTTTTCTATTTCTAACAAAACCTTGGCTAGTGAGGTTTCTGAACCATTATTCTTTGTATTAAAGCCATCTATGATGTCCCCAAGTTGGAGGATAAATATTGGTTTGACGGATTCTGTGCTCCATTCATACACAGCATTTTGGAGCAGTATCAGACTGTTCCGGTAATATCTCTTCCTAGTCTTCATGAAGTTGTATCCATCGTCCATGTCAGCATACTGGATATCTGCAATGATTCCGAACGTAAAGTATGGCTGTGCTGTCACAACTGGCTCTTTGGTGCCATAATCACCTGCTTCCATTGAATGGTCCAACTGCTGAAGCAAAAAAGAAAAAAAGTGTTTATGTAAAAGAAAGAAGTCTCATATGGGTCCATCAGATGGCGTTCAGCTCAGTGTTGTGTGAATTACAATCGGGTGAACTATAATCTTTGGGCCTGCTGACTATGGTTGAGTTTAGACTGTAGTGAGTGTTGGGGGCATCATTTCCTTCTTTGTCCCAGACCATGTCGGTAGCCACAGATGTGAGCTACATAAACAGGTGTCAGGTTGCATTCTGTGCTACCTGACCAGTTACAGCTGGCAATGGGATGGGTGACAGAATCTATAGGAGATGCTTAAATGGTTTAAAGGCACAGTGTACTCCATGTATTTCTTACAATCATATGAAAAAGCAGCATTTTAATGTAAGGTAAACACTGTATAAATGTAACTTGAAAAAATACGTTATCCTTTGTGTACTTCCTGCTAATGCCCCTTCACTAATAGGTATTTCCTGCTGATGCTGATTGGTCGATAGGTACAAATGTGAGGGGTATAACTGGGTAACAAATGAAGGGTTAATGCTCACCTGCTCCATCTCTCTCTCTTTCTGTTCATTTTGTTTTACTTCCATTCTTTCTTGTTCCTTATCACTTTCCTTTATGCAGTGTCTGCTCGTGGTCATTGCCCACGGTATCAAATACGTTCTACAAAATATCAAGGGGAGACTCTGTATGACAAATAGAACAAAATGTAAACTGTGGTGCTAACCCCAACCAGTAAACCCATAACGCTGACCAGTAAACCCATAACGCTAACCAGTAAGCCCATAACCCTAACTAGTAACACCATAACGCTGACCAGTAAACCCAAAACGCTGACCAGTAAGCTCATAACCCTAATCAGTAAACCCATAATGCTGACCAGTAAGCTCATAACCCTAATCAGTAAGTTCATAACTCTAACCACTAAACCCATAACCCTAACCACTAAACCCATAACCCTAACCAGTAAACCTATAACGCTGACCAGCAAGCTCATAACCCGAATCAGTATGCACATAATGCTGACCAGTAAGCCCATAATCCTGACCAGTAAGACAATAACGATGACCAGTAAACCCATAATGTTGACCAGTAAACCCATAACGCTGACCAGTAATCCCATAAACCTAACCAGTAAACCCATAACCCTAACCAGTAAACCCATAATGCTGACCAGTAAGAACATAATGCTGACCAGTCAGATCATAACGCTGGCCAGTAAGCCCATAAACCTAACCAGTAAGCCAATAAACCTAACCAGTAAGCCCATAACCCTAACCAGAAAACCCATAACGCTGACCAGTAAACCCATAACACTGACCAGTAAACCTATAACACTGACCAGTAAACTCATAACCCTAACCAGTAAACCAATAACGATGACCATAAAACCCATAATGCTGACCAGTAAACCCATAATGCTAAGGAGTAAACTCATAATGCTGACCAATAATCCCATAATGCTGACCAGTTAACTCATAACCCTAACCAGTAAACCCATAACGATGACAAGAAAACCCATAATGCTGACCAGTAAACCCATAATGCTGACCAATAATCCCATAATACTGACCAGTTAACTCATAACCCTAACCAGTAAACCCATAACGATGACCAGAAAACCCATAATGCTGACCAGTAACCCATAACGATGACCAGTAAACTCATAACGCTAACCAGTAAGAACATAGAGTTGACCAATAATCCTATAACGCTGATCAATAATCCCATAATGCTGACCAATAATCCCATAATGCTGACCAGTAAACCCATTACTGTGACCAGTACTACACAATCAATTTATTTTTCAAGATACAGCCCATAACGCTGACCAGTAAGCCCATAACCCTAATCATCTAGAACAGTGTTCTTCAAACTTTTTTTTCCCCAAGACTCAGTGAATTGATAGCACATACCTTTGTGACCCTATTTTTATATTTGGTCTGAATATTTCTGAAGTAATATACAGCAAGATACAGCAATTTTTGGCAAAGTGATTAAAATGTGGGCGTACTTTAGTCCTGATTGTATTCAAACATGAAAGTGGTATAAAAGCATATGACACACCGTACACACTGGTGCAAACTGATATTGCTGCTTCTATTAATGTAACCAAACATTGGCATTGCATTTTTCCCCTTTGTGCAATAGCTGGCACAAGTAACAAATATTAGATATGGAAATGCAAGCCACTAATTAAATAGCTGCACATGTAAGAATAATACCTCTAATTCTGATCATTATCATTCAACTAAAATGGAAAAAAACTAAGAAACAACAAAACTCATTTTACAAAGAAAAAAGAATGCCTCAGGATGTGCTGATTCTACTGCTTTCACTGCTTGCTCATGCTTCTGGGTAATCTCCCCATCACGGGCCCTTTGCTACAATCAATGGTGGCCGGGATGCAACTGCTACCCTGTCCACACACTCACACATACACACGGCCGCCACTAGAAATGTTGGGTTCCTGACTTAACCATTGATCAGAGGCCCCCGAAACCCCTCCACCCCCCTTTGACACGTGCAATTTTTGACCAAGTGACTAAAACGTATATGCACTTTATTCTTAAGTGTAGTCAAACTTGGAAATGTTGTAAAGGTAGTAACACACAAACACACAGACACACTCATACACTGAAACACACACTCACATATAGACACTCTAGCAGACACACAAAGAAACACACAAACACACTCAGACACACTCATACACTGAAACACACACTCACTCACATATAGACACTCTAGCAGACACACAAAGAAACACACAAACACACTCAGACACACTCATACACTGAAACACACACTCACATATAGACACTCTAGCAGACACGCAAAGAAACACACAAACACACTCAGACACACTCATACACTGAAACACACACTCACATATAGACACTCTAGCAGACACGCAAAGAAACAAACAAACACACTCATACACTGAAACACACACTCACATATAGACACTCTAGCAGACACGCAAAGAAACACACAAACACACTCAGACACACTCATACACTGAAACACACACACATAAGGATTCACATATAGACACTCTAGCAGACACGCAAAGAAACACACAAACACACTCAGACACACTCATACACTGAAACACACACTCACTCACATATAGACACTCTAGCAGACACACAAAGAAACACACAAACACACTCAGACACACTCATACACTGAAACACACACTCACATATAGACACTCTAGCAGACACGCAAAGAAACACACAAACACACTCAGACACACTCATACACTGAAACACACACTCACATATAGACACTCTAGCAGACACGCAAAGAAACACACAAACACACTCAGACACACTCATACACTGAAACACACACTCACATATAGACACTCTAGCAGACACGCAAAGAAACACACACACTCAGACACACTCATACACTGAAACACACACTCACATATAGACACTCTAGCAGACACGCAAAGAAACACACAAACACACTCAGACACACTCATACACTGAAACACACACTCACATATAGACACTCTAGCAGACACGCAAAGAAACACACAAACACACTCAGACACACTCATACACTGAAACACACACTCACATATAGACACTCTAGCAGACACGCAAAGAAACACACAAACACACTCAGACACACTCATACACTGAAACACACACTCACATATAGACACTCTAGCAGACACGCAAAGAAACACACAAACACACTCAGACACACTCATACACTGAAACACACACTCACATATAGACACTCTAGCAGACACGCAAAGAAACACACAAACACACTCAGACACACTCATACACTGAAACACACACACATAAGGATTCACATATAGACACTCTAGCAGACACGCAAAGAAACACACAAACACACTCAGACACACTCATACACTGAAACACACACTCACTCACATATAGACACTCTAGCAGACACACAAAGAAACACACAAACACACTCAGACACACTCATACACTGAAACACACACTCACATATAGACACTCTAGCAGACACGCAAAGAAACACACAAACACACTCAGACACACTCATACACTGAAACACACACTCACATATAGACACTCTAGCAGACACGCAAAGAAACACACACACTCAGACACACTCATACACTGAAACACACACTCACATATAGACACTCTAGCAGACACGCAAAGAAACACACAAACACACTCAGACACACTCATACACTGAAACACACACTCACATATAGACACTCTAGCAGACACGCAAAGAAACACACAAACACACTCAGACACACTCATACACTGAAACACACACTCACATATAGACACTCTAGCAGACACGCAAAGAAACACACAAACACACTCAGACACACTCATACACTGAAACACACACTCACATATAGACACTCTAGCAGACACGCAAAGAAACACACAAACACACTCAGACAAACTCATACACTGAAACACACACTCACATATAGACACTCTAGCAGACACGCAAAGAAACACACAAACACACTCAGACACACTCATACACTGAAACACACACTCACATATAGACACTCTAGCAGACACGCAAAGAAACACACACACTCAGACACACTCATACACTGAAACACACACTCAAATATAGACACTCTAGCAGACACGCAAAGAAACACACAAACACACTCAGACACACTCATACACTGAAACACACACTCACATATAGACACTCTAGCAGACACGCAAAGAAACACACACACTCAGACACACTCATACACTGAAACACACACTCACATATAGACACTCTAGCAGACACGCAAAGAAACACACAAACACACTCAGACACACTCATACACTGAAACACACACTCACATATAGACACTCTAGCAGACACGCAAAGAAACACACAAACACACACAGACACACTCATACACTGAAACACACACTCACATATAGACACTCTAGCAGACACGCAAAGAAACACACAAACACACTCAGACACACTCATACACTGAAACACACACTCACACATAAGGATTCACATATAGACACTCTAGCAGACACGCAAAGAAACACACAAACACACTCAGACACACTCATACACTGAAACACACACTCAAATATAGACACTCTAGCAGACACGCAAAGAAACACACAAACACACTCAGACACACTCATACACTGAAACACACACTCACATATAGACACTCTAGCAGACACGCAAAGAAACACACAAACACACTCAGACACGCTCATACACTGAAACACACACTCACATATAAGGATTCACATATAGACACTCTAGCAGACACGCAAAGAAACACACAAACACACTCAGACACACTCATACACTGAAACACACACTCACATATAGACACTCTAGCAGACACGCAAAGAAACACACAAACACACTCAGACACACTCATACACTGAAACACACACTCACATATAGACACTCTAGCAGACACGCAAAGAAACACACACACTCAGACACACTCATACACTGAAACACACACTCACATATAGACACTCTAGCAGACACGCAAAGAAACACACAAACACACTCAGACACACTCATACACTGAAACACACACTCACATATAGACACTCTAGCAGACACGCAAAGAAACAAACAAACACACTCAGACACACTCATACACTGAAACACACACTCACATATAGACACTCTAGCAGACACGCAAAGAAACACACAAACACACTCAGACACACTCATACACTGAAACACACACTCACATATAGACACTCTAGCAGACACGCAAAGAAACACACACACTCAGACACACTCATACACTGAAACACACACTCACATATAGACACTCTAGCAGACACGCAAAGAAACACACAAACACACTCAGACACACTCATACACTGAAACACACACTCACATATAGACACTCTAGCAGACACGCAAAGAAACACACAAACACACTCAGACACACTCATACACTGAAACACACACTCACATATAGACACTCTAGCAGACACGCAAAGAAACACACAAACACACTCAGACACACTCATACACTGAAACACACACTCACATATAGACACTCTAGCAGACACGCAAAGAAACACACAAACACACTCAGACACACTCATACACTGAGACACACACTCACATATAGACACTCTAGCAGACACGCAAAGAAACACACACACTCAGACACACTCATACACTGAAACACACACTCACATATAGACACTCTAGCAGACACGCAAAGAAACACACACACTCAGACACACTCATACACTGAAACACACACTCACATATAGACACTCTAGCAGACACGCAAAGAAACACACAAGCACACTCAGACACACTCATACACTGAAACACACACTCACATATAGACACTCTAGCAGACACGCAAAGAAACACACACACTCAGACACACTCATACACTGAAACACACACTCACATATAGACACTCTAGCAGACACGCAAAGAAACACACAAACACACTCAGACACACTCATACACTGAAACACACACTCACATATAGACACTCTAGCAGACACGCAAAGAAACACACAAACACACTCATACACTGAAACACACACTCACATATAGACACTCTAGCAGACACGCAAAGAAACACACAAACACACTCAGACACACTCATACACTGAAACACACACTCACATATAGACACTCTAGCAGACATGCAAAGAAACACACAAACACACTCAGACACACTCATACACTGAAACACACACTCACATATAGACACTCTAGCAGACACACAAAGAAACACACAAACACACTCAGACACACTCATACACTGAAACACACACTCACATATAGACACTCTAGCAGACACACAAAGAAACACACAAACACACTCAGACACACTCATACACTGAAACACACACTCACATATAGACACTCTAGCAGACACACAAAGAAACACACAAACACACTCAGACACACTCATACACTGAAACACACACTCACATATAGACACTCTAGCAGACACACAAAGAAACACACAAACACACTCAGACACACTCATACACTGAAACACACACTCACATATAGACACTCTAGCAGACACACAAAGAAACACACAAACACACTCAGACACACTCATACACACACTCACATATAGACACTCTAGCAGACACGCAAAGAAACACACACACTCAGACACACTCATACACTGAAACACACACTCACATATAGACACTCTAGCAGACACGCAAAGAAACACACAAACACACTCAGACACACTCATACACTGAAACACACACTCACATATAGACACTCTAGCAGACACGCAAAGAAACACACACACTCAGACACACTCATACACTGAAACACACACTCACATATAGACACTCTAGCAGACACGCAAAGAAACACACAAACACACTCAGACACACTCATACACTGAAACACACACTCACATATAGACACTCTAGCAGACACGCAAAGAAACACACAAACACACTCAGACACACTCATACACTGAAACACACACTCACATATAGACACTCTAGCAGACACGCAAAGAAACACACACACTCAGACACACTCATACACTGAAACACACACTCACATATAGACACTCTAGCAGACACGCAAAGAAACACACAAACACACTCAGACACACTCATACACTGAAACACACACTCACATATAGACACTCTAGCAGACACACAAAGAAACACACAAACACACTCAGACACACTCATACACTGAAACACACACTCACATATAGACACTCTAGCAGACACGCAAAGAAACACACAAACACACTCAGACACACTCATACACTGAAACACACACTCACATATAGACACTCTAGCAGACACGCAAAGAAACACACAAACACACTCAGACACACTCATACACTGAAACACACACTCACATATAGACACTCTAGCAGACACGCAAAGAAACACACAAACACACTCAGACACACTCATACACACACTCACATATAGACACTCTAGCAGACACGCAAAGAAACACACACACTCAGACACACTCATACACTGAAACACACACTCACATATAGACACTCTAGCAGACACGCAAAGAAACACACAAACACACTCAGACACACTCATACACTGAAACACACACTCACATATAGACACTCTAGCAGACACGCAAAGAAACAAACAAACACACTCAGACACACTCATACACTGAAACACACACTCACATATAGACACTCTAGCAGACACGCAAAGAAACACACAAACACACTCAGACACACTCATACACTGAAACACACACTCACATATAGACACTCTAGCAGACACGCAAAGAAACACACACACTCAGACACACTCATACACTGAAACACACACTCACATATAGACACTCTAGCAGACACGCAAAGAAACACACACACTCAGACACACTCATACACTGAAACACACACTCACATATAGACACTCTAGCAGACACGCAAAGAAACACACAAACACGCTCAGACACACTCATACACTGAAACACACACTCACATATAGACACTCTAGCAGACACGCAAAGAAACACACAAACACACTCAGACACACTCATACACTGAAACACACACTCACATATAGACACTCTAGCAGACACGCAAAGAAACACACAAACACACTCAGACACACTCATACACTGAAACACACACTCACATATAGACACTCTAGCAGACACGCAAAGAAACACACAAACACACTCAGACACACTCATACACTGAAACACACACTCACATATAGACACTCTAGCAGACACGCAAAGAAACACACAAACACACTCAGACACACTCATACACTGAAACACACACTCACATATAGACACTCTAGCAGACACGCAAAGAAACACACAAACACACTCAGACACACTCATACACTGAAACACACACTCACATATAGACACTCTAGCAGACACGCAAAGAAACACACAAACACACTCAGACACACTCATACACTGAAACACACACTCACATATAGACACTCTAGCAGACACGCAAAGAAACACACAAACACACTCAGACACACTCATACACTGAAACACACACTCACATATAGACACTCTAGCAGACATGCAAAGAAACACACAAACACACTCAGACACGCTCATACACTGAAACACACACTCACATATAGACACTCTAGCAGACACGCAAAGAAACACACAAACACACTCAGACACGCTCATACACTGAAACACACACTCACATATAGACACTCTAGCAGACACGCAAAGAAACACACAAACACACTCAGACACACTCATACACTGAAACACACACTCACATATAGACACTCTAGCAGACACGCAAAGAAACACACACACTCAGACACACTCATACACTGAAACACACACTCACATATAGACACTCTAGCAGACACGCAAAGAAACACACAAACACACTCAGACACACTCATACACTGAAACACACACTCACATATAGACACTCTAGCAGACACGCAAAGAAACACACAAACACACTCAGACACACTCATACACTGAAACACACACACACATATAGACACTCTAGCAGACACGCAAAGAAACACACAAACACACTCAGACACACTCATACACTGAAACACACACTCACATATAGACACTCTAGCAGACACGCAAAGAAACACACAAACACACTCATACACTGAAACACACACTCACATATAGACACTCTAGCAGACACGCAAAGAAACACACAAACACACTCAGACACACTCATACACTGAAACACACACTCACATATAGACACTCTAGCAGACACGCAAAGAAACACACAAACACACTCAGACACACTCATACACTGAAACACACACTCACATATAGACACTCTAGCAGACACGCAAAGAAACACACAAACACACTCATACACTGAAACACACACTCACATATAGACACTCTAGCAGACACGCAAAGAAACACACAAACACACTCAGACACACTCATACACTGAAACACACACTCACATATAGACACTCTAGCAGACACGCAAAGAAACACACAAACACACTCAGACACACTCATACACTGAAACACACACTCACATATAGACACTCTAGCAGACACGCAAAGAAACACACAAACACACTCAGACACACTCATACACTGAAACACACACTCACATATAGACACTCTAGCAGACACGCAAAGAAACACACAAACACACTCAGACACACTCATACACTGAAACACACACTCACATATAGACACTCTAGCAGACACGCAAAGAAACACACAAACACACTCATACACTGAAACACACACTCACATATAGACACTCTAGCAGACACGCAAAGAAACACACAAACACACACAGACACACTCATACACTGAAACACACACTCACATATAGACACTCTAGCAGACACGCAAAGAAACACACAAGCACACTCAGACACACTCATACACTGAGACACACACTCACATATAGACACTCTAGCAGACACGCAAAGAAACACACACACTCAGACACACTCATACACTGAAACACACACTCACATATAGACACTCTAGCAGACACGCAAAGAAACACACAAACACACTCAGACACACTCATACACTGAAACACACACTCACATATAGACACTCTAGCAGACACGCAAAGAAACACACAAACACACTCAGACACAGAGGCCGAATTATCAAATGTCTGTCGGACCTGATACGACAGTGCGGATCAGGTCTGACAGACATCGCTGAATGCGGAGGGCAATACGCTCTCCGTATTCAGCATTGCACCAGCAGCTCACAAGAATGAATTGTGACGTTTCCTGTCCGCCTGCTCAGAGCAGACGGACAGGGTTATGCAGCAGTGGTCTTTAGACCGCTGCTTCATAACTGCTGTTTCTGGTGAGTCTGAAGATTCGCCAGAAACACAGGCCCTCAAGCTCCATTCAGAGCTTGATAAATGGGCCTCACAGACACCCAAACAGACACTCAGCCCTTGTTTACATTGACCTGACAAGTAATGAGGTAGGCTACAGTTTTTTCAAAAAAGGAGATTTAGAAACAAAATATGGAGTTCTGATTATCTTTTTGTCATGGAGGATGCCAACTAAATGATGACAACAGCATGCAGTGGCTGAAAGGAAGGGCCCTGAACTGCCTAAACAATAATGTAAAGGTTAAATGGTAGTTTGGTGACTTCCGGAAAGGTTTCATTAGTCTCAAAGTCTGTAGAAAGATGTGAATAATCAGTAGTAAGGTCAAAATGTCCTAAAAAGGAACAGACAATGGACACACACACACACAATCTCAAACACAAACTTGCACATACACCCAAGGAAACACTGACAGAGACAGCCTCAGAAAACACTCAAAGACATACATACACACACACACACACACACACAGAGACACCCACAGAAAACACACAAAGACACACACACACAGAGGCAACCACATAAAACAAACAAAGACATACATACATACACACACCCTCACTGAGACATCCACAGAAAACACACAAAGACATACACACACTCTCACAGAGAGACCCACAGAAAATGTACAGACATACACACACCCTCACAGAGACACCCACAGAGAACAGACATACATACATACACACACCACTCTCCATCAGGCATCCAGAGAAAATACACAAAGACATACATACACACACCCTCACAGAGACACCCATAGAAAAAGCACAAATACATATGCACACACCCTCACAGACATCCACAGAAAATGCACAAATACATACACACCCACCCTTACAGAGAAACCCACAGAAAAAAAAAAACACACTCATAGAGACACAAACAAAAAGCACAAAGACATAAACACAGACACCCACAGAAACACTCACAGGAGGTAAAATGTCTGCACATTGCATCCCCCTAAATCAATAGTTTCTTTAATATTAATACATAAAATGATGAAAAATGTATAAAATTGTTAAAAATCGTTTTTTTTAATATTAGTCAATCAAATAAGTTAATGAAAAAATATTGATAAAAATATATATAAAAGATATATATAGAAAGATCATATGTCTGTAGGACTCTAAGGGAGGTTGTAAAAATACTTAGTGTCCTGAGGGAGAGTTAGATGCATAACAAAATAAAAAACATATATAAAAATATATAAATGTATAACAAATAATACAGTTTACTAATATATATGCATTACACCTAGTACATTGAAACACCTAGTGTAATATACAATAAAAGATCAAACTCATAATTATTATACATTAAATACATGAATCTAATTAATAAGGAATCTAATTAATAAATACAAATGTTTATACATGAACCATACAATTGATTAGCCTATTGCAGATAAGTTAGAGTAGATTGGCTGTTTAAAAAGTTATATATGTAGATGAATAGATAAAACCCAATGGATTAGGGCTAGTATATTTCTTGTTTGAAAGTTTGGTTAAAAACACATCAGAGTTAATGGAGCAGTCAATGAAGCAGTCGGCCGACTGAATAAGGAAATAGTTTCCTATAAGTGAAGTTTCTTAGAGCTTCCTTAGAGATAAAGGTTTTCTTAGAAACAAACGTTGTTAGTTTTAGTTTTTACCACCGGTATGTTTAGTATGTCATTTTATTCTCTTTATTCTACAGCTTGAAAAAGGCCAGTGTTTACGGCCGAAACGCGTAGCGAACTACTGCCAAAAACCTAACACAAAAATCCTTCAAATCCTCAGTTTTGAATTTACTGTGAGCACCAACAATAAAGACATTTCTTCAAAAAGTAACCGCTGAAATGATCATCTCTGTTACTATCCGCCAGCGGACTAAAGCACTTAAAAGAAGGAAAAAAACTTTTATGCCAGTATCCAGAGAAGTGCAAACTCCTACACTCCTGCATTCAAATACAGCACTAAAAGGAGAAACATTGTCTACAACTGTACAGGATATTGTGGAGTATACTACTTTCGAAATACCAGCTGAGCGGAAGATCATCACAACATCACTCGGACCTACAACCAGGCTCCAGAATCGGCTAAGAGACAGTAAGTAAAAACCTTTAACGACACACCGCTCCTTACTGTTCTGCCTCTCTTAGACCGTAGAGCTCTGGCAACGTATAAAAATATCGACATTCCTGCCAAACAATCACCTCTTGCTTAATACATAATATACCGGTGGGAGAATATAAAATACATAATATACCGGTGGGAGAATATAAAACACATAATATACCGGTGGGAGAATATAAAACACATAATATACCGGTGGGAGAATATAAAATACATAATATACCGGTGGGAGAATATAAAATACATAATATACCGGTGGGAGAATATAAAATACATAATATACCGGTGGGAGAATATAAAACACATAATATACCGGTGGGAGAATATAAAATACATAATATACCGGTGGGAGAATATAAAATACATAATATACCGGTGGGAGAATATAAAATACATAATATACCGGTGGGAGAATATAAAATACATAATATACCGGTGGGAGAATATAAAACACATAATATACCGGTGGGAGAATATAAAATACATAATATACCGGTGGGAGAATATAAAATACATAATATACCGGTGGGAGAATATAAAATACATAATATACCGGTGGGAGAATATAAAATACATAATATACCGGTGGGAGAATATAAAACACATAATATACCGGTGGGAGAATATAAAACACATAATATACCGGTGGGAGAATATAAAACACATAATATACCGGTGGGAGAATATAAAATACATAATATACCGGTGGGAGAATATAAAATACATAATATACCGGTGGGAGAATATAAAATACATAATATACCGGTGGGAGAATATAAAACACATAATATACCGGTGGGAGAATATAAAATACATAATATACCGGTGGGAGAATATAAAACACATAATATACCGGTGGGAGAATATAAAATACATAATATACCGGTGGGAGAATATAAAATACATAATATACCGGTGGGAGAATATAAAATACATAATATACCGGTGGGAGAATATAAAATACATAATATACCGGTGGGAGAATATAAAACACATAATATACCGGTGGGAGAATATAAAATACATAATATACCGGTGGGAGAATATAAAATACATAATATACCGGTGGGAGAATATAAAATACATAATATACCGGTGGGAGAATATAAAATACATAATATACCGGTGGGAGAATATAAAACACATAATATACCGGTGGGAGAATATAAAACACATAATATACCGGTGGGAGAATATAAAACACATAATATACCGGTGGGAGAATATAAAATACATAATATACCGGTGGGAGAATATAAAATACATAATATACCGGTGGGAGAATATAAAATACATAATATACCGGTGGGAGAATATAAAACACATAATATACCGCTGGGAGAATATAAAATACATAATATACCGGTGGGAGAATATAAAATACATAATATACCGGTGGGAGAATATAAAATACATAATATACCGGTGGGAGAATATAAAATACATAATATACCGGTGGGAGAATATAAAATACATAATATACCGGTGGGAGAATATAAAATA
The DNA here is from genome assembly GCF_027579735.1 of Bombina bombina. Lineage (NCBI taxonomy): Eukaryota > Metazoa > Chordata > Amphibia > Anura > Bombinatoridae > Bombina > Bombina bombina. The sequence continues at coordinate 1,601,397,811 of NC_069499.1, forward strand.
CATAATATACCGGTGGGAGAATATAAAACACATAATATACCGGTGGGAGAATATAAAACACATAATATACCGGTGGGAGAATATAAAACACATAATATACCGGTGGGAGAATATAAAATACATAATATACCGGTGGGAGAATATAAAATACATAATATACCGGTGGGAGAATATAAAACACATAATATACCGGTGGGAGAATATAAAATACATAATATACCGGTGGGAGAATATAAAACACATAATATACCGGTGGGAGAATATAAAACACATAATATACCGGTGGGAGAATATAAAATACATAATATACCGGTGGGAGAATATAAAATACATAATATACCGGTGGGAGAATATAAAATACATAATATACCGGTGGGAGAATATAAAACACATAATATACCGGTGGGAGAATATAAAACACATAATATACCGGTGGGAGAATATAAAACACATAATATACCGGTGGGAGAATATAAAATACATAATATACCGGTGGGAGAATATAAAATACATAATATACCGGTGGGAGAATATAAAATACATAATATACCGGTGGGAGAATATAAAATACATAATATACCGGTGGGAGAATATAAAACACATAATATACCGGTGGGAGAATATAAAACACATAATATACCGGTGGGAGAAAATAAAACACATAATATACCGGTGGGAGAATAAAATTACATACTAAACATACCGGTGGTAAAAACTAAAACTAACAACGTTTGTTTCTAAGAAAACCTTTATCTCTAAGGAAGCTCTAAGAAACTTCACTTATAGGAAACTATTTCCTTATTCAGTCGGCCGACTGCTTCATTGACTGCTCCATTAACTCTGATGTGTTTTTAACCAAACTGTCAAACAAGAAATATACTAGCCCTAATCCATTGGGTTTTATCTATTCATCTACATATATAACTTTTTAAACAGCCAATCTACTCTAACTTATCTGCAATAGGCTAATCAATTGTATGGTTCATGTATAAACATTTGTATTTATTAATTGGATTCCTTATTAATTAGATTCCTGTATTTAATGTATAATAATTATGAGTTTGATCTTTTATTGTATATTACAATAGGTGTTTCAATGTACTAGGTGTAATGCATAAATATTAGTAAACTGTATTATTTGTTATACATTTATATATTTTTATATATTTTTTTTATTTTGTTATACATCTAACTCTCCCTCAGGACACTATCAGCTAGATTTAGAGTTTTGTCGGTAACGACCCGCATAGCTAACGCTGTTTTTTTTTCCCCGCACCTTTTAAATACCGCTGGTATTTAGAGTTCACAGAATGGCTGCGTTAGGCTCCAAAAAAGGAGCGTAGAGCATAATTTACCGCCACTGCAACTCTAAATACCAGCGGTGCTTACGGACGCGGCCAGCTTAAAAAACGTGCTCGTGCACGATTCCCACATAGGAAACAATGGGGCAGTTTGAGCTGAAAAAAAACGTAACACCTGCAAAAAAGCAGCGTTCAGCTCCTAACGCAGCCCCATTGTTTCCTATGGGGAAACACTTCCTAGGTCTGCACCTAACACCCTAACATGAACCCCGAGTCTAAACACCCCTAACCTTACACTTATTAACCCCTAATCTGCCGCCCCCGCTATCGCTGACACCTGCATATTTTTTTTAACCCCTAATCTGCTGCTCCGTACACCGCCGCAACCTACATTATACCTATGTACCCCTAATCTGCTGCCCCTAACACCGCCGACCCCTATATTATATTTATTAACCCCTAATCTGCCCCCCACAACGTCGCCGCCAGCTACCTACAATAATTAACCCCTAATCTGCCGACCGGACCTCACCGCTACTATAATAAATGTATTAACCCCTAATCCGCCTCACTCCCGCCTCAATAACCCTATAATAAATAGTATTAACCCCTAATCTGCCCTCGCTAACATCACTGACACCTAACTTCAAGTATTAACCCCTAATCTGCCAACCGGACCTCGCCGCTACTCTAATAAATGTATTAACCCCTAAAGCTAAGTCTAAACCTAACCCTAACACCCCCCTAAATTAAATATAATTTTTATCTAACAAAATAAATTAACTCTTATTAAATAAATTAATCCTATTTAAAGCTAAATACTTACCTGTAAAATAAACCCTAATATAGCTACAATATAACTAATAATTATATTGTAGCTATTTTAGGATTAATATTTATTTTACAGGCAACTTTGTAATTATTTTAACCAGGTACAATAGCTATTAAATAGTTAATAACTATTTAATAACTACCTAGTTAAAATAATTACAAAATTACCTGTAAAATAAATCCTAACCTAAGTTACAATTAAACCTAACACTACACTATCAATAAATTAATTACATAAAATACCTACAAATAAATACAATTAAATAAACTAACTAAAGTACAAAAAATAAAAAAGAACTAAGTTACAAAAAATAAAAAAATAATTTACAAACATTAGAAAAATATTACAACAATTTTAAGCTAATTACACCTACTCTAAGCCCCCTAATAAAATAACAAAGCCCCCCAAAATAAAAAAAATGTCCTACCCTATTCTAAAATACAAATATAAAAGCTCTTTTACCTTACCAGCCCTTAAAAGGGCCTTTTGCGGGGCATGCCCCAAAGAGAACAGCTCTTTTGCCTGTAAAAAAAAACATACAATACCCCCCCCCCAACATTACAACCCACCACCCACATACCCCTAATCTAACCCAAACCCCCCTTAAATAAACCTAACACTAAGCCCCTGAAGATCATCCTACCTTATCTTCACCACGCCGGGTATCACCGATCGGTCCAGGCTCCGAAGTCTTCATCCAAGCCCAAGCGGGGGCTGAAGATGTCCATGATCTGGCTGAAGTCTTGGCCCAAGCGGGGGCTGAAGATGTCCATGATCCGGCTGAAGTCTTGGCCCAAGCGGGGGCTGAAGATGTCCATGATCCGGCTGAAGTCTTGGCCCAAGCGGGGTCTGAAGATGTCCATGATCCGGCTGAAGTCTTGATCCAAGCGGGAGCTGAAGAGGTCCATGATCCGGATGAAGTCTTCTATCAAGCGGCATCTTCAATCTTCTTTCTTCCGGATCCATCTTCATCCCGCCGACGTGGAACATCCTTCTTCACCGACGACTTCCCGACGAATGACGGTTCCTTTAAGGGACGTCATCCAAGATGGCGTCCCTCGAATTCCGATTGGCTGATAGGATTCTATCAGCCAATCGGAATTAAGGTAGGAAAATTCTGATTGGCTGATAGAATCAGCCAATCAGATTCAAGTTCAATCCGATTGGCTGATCCAATCAGCCAATCGGATTGAACTTGAATCTGATTGGCTGATTCCATCAGCCAATCAGAATATAACGATACTCAAATATAATGTTTGTTATATGGAACTCAACTGTAGTTAAGATTTGGTTGTTACACTTTATTCATTGAATCAACTACTGACAAGCAGATTCTGGGAATAGAGTGTTTTTATATTTCAAATATGCACAGTCTATATCTTATAAACACATACTGTATACCTTTGGAGGAATAATCAAAGTATAGGACAGGGAAAAATAAGTCCACCTTATGGTAATAACAGGTTGTTAAAACGAAGCAAGCAAGACTGGGTTATGATAGAAGTAAGGTATAGTCATTCAGAACACACTCTGGCTCAGCGTGCAAATTAGTTAAACAAATCCTGGATTCAAACTCAAAGATTATTTTCAGGATAGAGAGCGTAATACTACCTAAATAAATAATCAAATACTGGCAATATTTGTAAGTGCTAGCATGCTAGGAAGTCAGTAGAAGTATTTGCAGAGAGTGTACCTGAAACGCTGCAGGAGCTGGGAAGTCTGATGGTGGAGCAGGCAGGCAGCGTGTGAAATGCTGAATGATGCGGAGGAAGTGAGCGTGTGACGTCACAGGCAGAGCCGACAGCCTGGAATGTAGCAGCGGCTGCGGCTGAGGCAGAGAGACACTGAGAAAAGGTAATTAATCTTCCGTTACCCCACTGAGGAATCTTGTAGAGGAATCAAATGAGGAGGTAAGTGAGAGTAGGGTCCGGTAATTGGGAATCCAGCAGATAGTTCAACCTGTTAGAGAATAAGGCAGAGAGGCTTAGACAACTTGTAATCCAGAGCATAGTACAAGAAGTACTCAGTGGAAAACTGGAACACAATACCAAGCACTGATTGCAATGTGCTGTGTTGATTTATAGGAGGAGCAATCAACTAGGAGAAACTTCACAGTCTCTTAAAGAAACAGTGCTCATCCCTGACACAGAATTTTCCTACCTTAATTCCGATTGGCTGATAGAATCCTATCAGCCAATCGGAATTCGAGGGACGCCATCTTGGATGACGTCCCTTAAAGGAACCGTCATTCGTCGGGAAGTCGTCAGTGAAGAAGGATGTTCCGCGTCGGCGGGATGAAGATGGATTCGGAAGAAAGAAGATTGAAGATGCCGCTTGATAGAAGACTTCATCCGGATCATGGACCTCTTCAGCTCCCGCTTGGATCAAGACTTTAGCCGGATCATGGACATCTTCAGCCCCCGCTTGGGCCAAGACTTCAGCCGGATCATGGACATCTTCAGCCCCCGCTTGGGCCAAGACTTCAGCCGGATCATGGACATCTTCAGCCCCCGCTTGGGCTTGGATGAAGACTTCGGAGCCTGGACCGATCGGTGATACCCGGCGTGGTGAAGACAAGGTAGAGAAATCTTCAGGGGCTTAGTGTTAGGTTTATTTAAGGGGGGTTTGGGTTAGATTAGGGGTATGTGGGTGGTGGGTTGTAATGTTGGGGGGGGTATTGTATGTTTTTTTTTACAGGCAAAAGAGCTGTTTTCTTTGGGGCATGCCCCGCAAAAGGCCCTTTTAAGGGCTGGTAAGGTAAAAGAGCTTTTCTATTTTAATTTTAGAATAGGGTAGGGCATTTTTTTATTTTGGGGGGCTTTGTTATTTAATTAGGGGGCTTAGAGTAGGTGTAATTAGCTTAAAATTGTTGTAATATTTTTCTAATGTTTGTAAATTATTTTTTTATTTTTTGTAACTTAGTTCTTTTTTTATTTTTTGTACTTTAGTTAGTTTATTTAATTGTATTTATTTGTAGGTATTTTATGTAATTAATTTATTGATAGTGTAGGTGTTAGGTTTAATTGTAACTTAGGTTAGGATTTATTTTACAGGTAATTTTGTAATTATTTTAACTAGGTAGCTATTAAATAGTTATTAACTATTTAATAGCTATTGTACCTGGTTAAAATAATTACAAAGTTACCTGTAAAATAAATATAAATCCTAAAATAGCTATAATATAATTATAATTTATATTGTAGCTATATTAGGATTTATTTTACAGGTAAGTATTTATCTTTAAATAGGAATAATTTATTTAATAAGAGTTAATTAATTTCGTTAGATTAAAATTATATTTAACTTAGGGGGGTGTTAGTGTTAGGGTTAGACTTAGCTTTAGGGGTTAATACATTTAATAGAGTAGCGGCGAGGTCCGGTCGGCAGATTAGGGGTTAATACTTGAAGTTAGGTGTCGGTGATGTTAGGGAGGGCAGATTAGGGGTTAATACTATTTATTATAGGGTTATTGAGGCGGGAGTGAGGCGGATTAGGGGTTAATACATTTATTATAGTAGCGGTGAGGTCCGGTCGGCAGATTAGGGGTTAATTATTGTAGGTAGCTGGCGGCGACGTTGTGGGGGGCAGATTAGGGGTTAATAAATATAATATAGGGGTCGGCGGTGTTAGGGGCAGCAGATTAGGGGTACATAGGTATAACGTAGGTGGCGGCGGTTTGCGGTAGGAAGATTAGGGGTTAAAAAAATTTAATAGAGTGGCGGCGATGTGGGGGGACCTTGGTTTAGGGGTGCATAGGTAGTTTATGGGTGTTAGTGTACTTTAGAGCACAGTAGTTAAGAGTTTTATGAACCGGCGTTAGCCCAGAAAGCTCTTAACTCCTGGCTTTTCTCTGCGGCTGGAGTCTTGTCGTTAGAGTTTTAACGATCACTTCAGACTCTAAATACCAGCGTTAGGAAGATCCCATTGAAAAGATAGGATACGCAAATGGCGTAGGGGGATCTGCGGTATGGAAAAGTCGCGGCTGGAAAGTGAGCGTTAGACCCTTACCTACATGACTCTAAATACCAGCGGTAGGACAAAACCAGCGTTAGGGCCCCCTAACGCTGGTTTTGACGGCTAACGCAGAACTCTAAATCTAGGCGTAAGTATTTTTACAACCTCCCTTAGAGTCCTACAGACATATGATCTTTTTTATATATATTTTTTATATATATTTTTATCAATATTTTTTCATTAACTTATTTGATTGACTAATATTAAAAAAATGATTTTTAACAATTTTATCAATATTTTATCATTTTATGTATTAATATTAAAGAAACTATTGGTTCAAGAAACTTCTGAGTCATAGTGAAATAATTGCTACTTAATTCTACTACACAAGGGGTATATCTCCAAAACAAAAATCGTACTAACACTACATATATATATACACCCAATCACTCTTAAAGGTTTTAGCATTTATTTGCGCCCCATACTCCTAAATCTCTTTTTTTACACACGTTAATACCAGATATTACTTGGGGTTAATATCATAGGAGTTAAGGTTTACCAAAACTAGGCAGCGCAGAAAAGTTTTTCAAATCACTCCTTCCATCCCCCTAAATCAACAGTGTGTAAAATGCATGATAAAAAACATTGCAGAAATTAAGAGATCACTTTTTAAAGAATCATATTTGTAAATGTGAAAACAAAAATAATTCTATGAATTTTAAAATTGTACATTAATGATCTGGGTAGATGGCTAGATGAAGAAAAGTTCTTTTAAAAGGTTGACATGTTTGTTCCCCCCCCCCCCATTTCCCCAAACCAAGAGCACCACTTCAAATATAGTGTACAAATGTTCCCATCTGTCAGGTGTACTTATGGATTTTGAAAATGCTGTACTCTATATGGTCTTGCTGGAACCATAAGCTGTGGTACTCAGTTTCATACCATTAGATCTGGTTAACCTGTCTCATTTCAAACACTGAGCAATCTTAGTCTGAGAGTATAACATTTTGTGCAGATGTAAGAATCTTAAATAAAATGCCTCCTTGCATCTGGAAAGTCCTTGCTTAAAGGGGCAGTAAACTGGAATGTAATGAAAATATACATATTAATTAAAAAAAACTCATATCTGCCAAAAGGGCACCTACCATTTGTGTATTGAGGAGGAAACATTTCTGCATGGCTTTAAATATAGAATTTCTACAGCATTGTCAAATAATCATAAATACACTGCTGCATATTGCTAAAAAAAGTGTTTTTATGGACCCCTTGGCCTACCATACAACTACTACCACACTGAAGGTAAAATCCAAAATTGCACAAAGAAATAAAAAACATTTACTAAGTCCTACCTCCTCTACAAATGAAAGTGATCTGCCGTCTGACTCATGCACACACTGTACAAACTTAAGTGCCAAGTCTGTCTCACACTTTGCATAGTGGTTTAGTGCACACTCAGAAATCCTCTCAAATGCTAATACTTTACTCCTTGTAATAACATTTCCCATGCTCAATTAGCAATCTGCTGTAGTACCCTCTGGTGGCTGCCAAAAATTTTTTAAAAACCCAGTGAGAATAGATAAATACAAAGATCTTGGATAAAAGTCTAATAAGTAAAAAATACTTTATTGCTCATACACAACGTTTCTCGGTCGTGACTGACCGTTTCCTCAGGTGTAAAAAAAAACCTAATAAAAATAATGCGGACCAGTAAACCCATAACGTGGACCAGTAAACCCATAATGCTTACCAGTAAACTCATAACCCTAACCAGTAAACCCATAACCCTAACCAGTAAGCCTATAACCCTAATCAGTAAGCCTATAACCCTAATCAGTAAGTCCATAATCCTGACCAGTAAGACAATAACGCTGACCAGTAAACCCATAATGCTGACCAGTAAGACCATAATGCTGACCAATAAACCCATAATTTTGACCAGTCAACCCATAACGCTGACCAGTAAACCAATTACGCTGACCAGTACTACACATTCAATTTATTTTTTCAAGATACAGTAATTTACTCAAAACAATGGTTTCCTTGTATGTTCTTACATTGACAGCAGTCCTCTCAGTCATTCAAAGTTAATGTAAATTTTTATTAAGAACTTTGTTTAGTTCTCAGTTAAACTTATAGCTTGTATTAGAAATAATTCATTTGGGCAGTATATAAAAACAACATGGAATGGGACTGCTCTCTCAAACTGGACTGGGTACACATTCTATGACCCTGCAACATGAACAGTCCTGGGTGCTATAGCACTCTCAGAAAGCTGTGCTGTACCCAGAGTCATAGGCAGTTAACCCCAGACAAGTCGGGGTGCAAGGCCCATAGGGAAAATTACAAAATAAATTAATACAACACACAGAGAAAGTCCAGCACTCGCTTATAAGTTCTCAGCTAAGATTAAAAGCAAAACTGGAAGAGTTAGTTACCGCATCTGGCCAAATGGAACAAGCCCAGGTACCACGTCAAGGTCTCTCCCAAAACCTGGGTTCCCTAATACAGCCATACAAATGTACACACATACATACATGAATGAAACAAAGAAGAGCGCCTTATGGTTGCCTGAAGAAACAGCTATACACAGCTGAGAAACGCGTTGCAAATTTTATTATTTTTACTTTATATATTTTTTTTTAAATCTTTTATTTTACAACCAGCAGTGCAGAAAAAATAAACAAATATGTGTGCCTTGCAAGGCCATTAATCAATACAATCATATCAACCAAGGATAAACTATAATATTTACATTGTTTTAAATCACAACTTAATTAAAGCCAGAGAGGCTTGACACAAAAAATGTCCTTATACTTCTGCTTTACACTGCTGAGATCGTTTTATTTTAATAATACCCTTGACTCCCCTAAGCGACAAAACAAAACAACAACAAAAAACCCCGGGGGAAGGAAAAAAAGGGGGGGGGCGACAGAGGGCATTGTCAAATGTATTCACCTTATCTCTCACAGTCCAACCCTAAAAGTGTTACCAAATGCCCAGAAGTTCTAGCTCGGAGTTTCTAAACAGGAATATCAGATGGTTTATCTCCGTAACGGGAAATGATTTAATAAATGCTGTCCATTTACGGAAGAATTGTCTGATGTCTGATTCGTTATCAATATTAGTATCCCTCTGTTCTAGTAAACATTGCTTCTTCACTCAGTTCTTGATCTCTAGATGGAATCTTGTTTTCCACTTTTTAAGGATTAGGTACCTAGCTGCCAGAATAGATAAGGTTACTAGTTTTTCAATATATTGATGTCCCTCTGTGATATCTCCGGAAGGGAAATCTTTAGTGATTTGTTCAGCCAAAACTCTAGTTTCCACCAGAAGTATCTGATCTTAGGGCAGTTCCATAGCATATGTAATATGTCTGCTGCAGGAAAAGGCATTTATTAAAGCTTCAATTTCGGAGTTTAAAGCCTTTTTCAGGGGTGAAGTATGACTTATGCAGGAGTTTAACATGTGCTTCCCTCCAGGTGGCTAACAAAGTGGCCTGTGATACTTTCTGTATAGATAACTGTATACAATTAGAATCAATATTAAACTGGGGTACCCGCAGGTTCCATTCTGCATATAAGTCCTCTAAAATAGGGACTCCCTTACTAGACCGTAGAAGATTATAACACGGAGTAGTAGACATGTGCCCGTTCTTGAACAGTAGGAGCCAATTTTCCAAGTTACCCAAGGCCCAGCACCAGCCTGCCTCTTTCATTAACTCTGCGACAAAGTGTCTTATTTGCAGGTATGCAAAAAATTCCTTATTGGTAATACTGAACTCAGTTTTAAGTTCTTCAAAGGTTTTGACACATTATTTTCTTTGTCAATAAGATATACTATCCTGTCTAGCCCTGCCATTTTTTGAATACTACTGAGTTTAGACCTGCAGGGAATTTTGGGTTCCCCGGCAGCGGTAGATACTGATAGACCTTACAATTTGTTGACAAAAGATTGCCTATTTTCCACCAGGCCTTCAAGGGGTTAAAAAAGTTTTAAGTCTTTTGATTTCCCCTGGTATCTTTTTAAGTTTGCAATGGATTAATGCTAGCGGGTGAAATGGGTTGCAGATGTTTACCTCAAGTGCATTATTTACAACATAATTGTTAGAAAAGATCCAATCTGCCACTATGTGTGCTACAAAAACATAGTTGTACAAACTAATGTCAGGCAGCGAAAGACCTCCACTCTCTTTTGAAAGTGAGAGTTTGATTAAGGATATCCTGGGTCTTTTTTATCCTGTCATATGAATTTACTAAGTGTGCTATTAAGTGAACAAATATTCCTCTCTAAAAGAATTATTGGAGTATTCTGTAGGACATAAAGAAGCTTTGGGAGAAGAACCATCTTAAACAAGGCTATCCGCCCAGAGATTGACAGTGGTAAATTTTCCCCGTTTTTTAGTTTCTCCCTAATGCTTTCTAAGACTGGGGGAATGTTAAGGTTATAGATATCACAAATACATAACAAAGTTTATTGAATCAGGTTCTTCCGCTGGGTCAGGATCCACAGGGAGTGGCCCTGACTTGTCTTCAACAAAAACGTAATCTAGTAATACGCCCTGCGGATAAGGGGGGCAGTACTGTGGTTATGAACAGGGATGATTATGTGGCAGAGGCTCTGCGCCAACTCACTATGTACATGATTATCAGGTCCTCGATACAAATCCGACTATAGTATTCAAAAAGGCACTTACACACATTTTGGATGACGGACTTGAATGTTCCCCAAAGTCCATAAATCCCTCATAGATGTACAAGGACGGCCCATTGTGAGTGGCGTAGACTCTCTCTTAGAAAGGCTATCCCAATGGCTAGGTGACATTCTTCTACCAATAGCCATCTTGCTTCCTTCCCACACTAGGGATTCTAAACATATTCTTAATCTTTTTTTTAATTATGTTTCTTTTTATTTTCAATTTTCAACAAGGAAACAATGCGAAATGAATAGACGGTTCAAATACAGGTCTTAACATAGGCAGTTGTGACAGAATGGTACCATGATAGAACAACAACATATGTGAGAAGAGAAAAAACCCTCGTGCCCTAAATATCCCATCAGCCCATTGTTCATATTTGTTTCACCCAAAGCTAAGACAAAAGGGTTCCAAGAAGTAGAGGAAGTTAGAAAAAGTTATGCACATTGGAACCCCAAATTTTTCCAAAAACCGGACTGTTGGTGATCTTCTCTCGGTCTGGGTATTTATGTGAGTTCTTCTTTGTAAATTGAATTATTGGCATCATCTGAATCCATGGTACAAAAAGAACCTATCTCATATATAACTTTAAACATATGTTATAGAAAGGGGGAAAGGAAAAAATAAATGGAATAGAGGAGAAATGAAATGGAAAAGAAAAGAAAAAAAAAAAAAGGTATCTGTGGTAGCAGAGTGATGAGGTTATGGGGTTTTAGGTTTTATGTTTACGCTCACGCCTCATTTGTATGCAATATACTCCCTTCTCAGGAGAAGTAAACTCAGTGTGGGATCGTATTACGTCAAGGGGGGACTGGGACTTCTCCTGTGTAGTACTAAGTGTGAGCCATAGACTGGTTTATGCCTGCCTATCTGTGAATGTGAAGGACTCCCATAAAAACTGCATATCTTGGTATAGGGCGAGTTGGCCTAACTTAAAATAATGCAGTAGTTCTAGGAGGAGGTTTCTGTTCACTAGCGCTTTCCATTCTTGTGTGGAGGGTATCAGCGTGGATTTCCATTTTTTAGGGATTAACTGATTCGCTGCATTTAGCATTAATTGATAGAGGTGTTTTCGTATTTTACAAGAGATATTAGGGGATTGGCGTAGTAGAATCAAGTCTGGGCTGGGAGATATATTTGTGTTTAATACTGTGTTGATGAGTTGGAAGATTACTGACCAAAAAGGTCTTATGAGGTCACATTCCCACCAAATGTGGGAGATGTGGGCTTCTTGCTTACAACCCCTCCAGCATGAAGTTGCGGAGTTTTTATATATGAATTTTAGCCTTGTTGGGGTCAGGTACCACCTCATCATTATTTTAATGTTGGTCTCTTTTGCTTGTATTGAGTGTGCTGAGTTTTTCAGGTTACCAAATCTGTGCGCCCAAGTTTGGGGAGAGGTATTAGTCTTAAGTTCTAGGTCCGATCTTTTCGTGTATGAGGGAAGGAGCGGGAAAGTGTTTGAGAGGATTAATTTGTGGAGTTTAGATATTGTTCCTGGAATAAATTCTCTGGCTATACAAATTTGTTCAAAGGGGGTAGGTGTTCGTGTTAAGTCTTTAATGTGCTTGTGTGTAGCTACATAGTGTCTCACTTGGTGTAACCGCAGCCATGAGGATAGAAATGGATGGTTCAGGGTTTCTAATTGACTTTTGGTTTTAAGAACGTGAGTGGTGTCTGTTAGGAGGTGCATAGGGAGAGCTTTAATGGGGTACAATGTTTGTGAGGGGGCTGGGGTGTAGCCTGGTAGGAATTCTGGATTATTAATAATTGTGGTTAGGGGAGAGTATTTGGAAGATATTTTGTTTGGGCTTTTACAAATCAGTCTCCAATCTGTCCAAGTTTCATTTGTTATTGAGGAGGATGATATAGCGCATTTATTAAAATGTGCCGGGTTCCAGCAAATATCATCCAATTTATGAGAGAATGATAGCGCATTTTCAATTTGAGCCCATTTTTTGGGGTTTGGCCCTTCCAATCTGCACCACTCAGTAATTCTTTGTAGTGAGATTGCAAGCTTATAGGATCGAAGGTGAGGGACTCCCAAACCACCGTCACTTGGGGATTTATAAAGCGTGTTCTTATTAATTCTCGGAGGTCTACGTCTCCATATATAGTCATTTATGATTTTTTGCAGTGTATCTAAATCCTTCTGAGTCTCTGGGATAGGGATTGTTTGAAGTAGGTAAAGTACTTTTGGGAGTAGCGTCATTTTTGTGACATGAATTCTACCTAGCCATGATATGTTTTTGGGGAGCCAAGTATGTGTAAGGGATCTGAATTCTGATATTAAGCTGCTGTAATTATGCAAGCGAAGATCTGTCATATTGGGGGTGATACGGATGCCTAAATATTTCAAGTATTTTGTCTGTTGCTTAAGGGGGCAGGTTTGTCTTAATGAGTCTAGGGATTGGCTGGGGAGATTTATAGGCAGATATTCTGATTTTGTCATATTAACTAGGAAGTTAGAGACATTACCATAGAGGCCTAGTTCTGAAATGGCTGAGTGGAGTGAGGATAAGGGGTTTGTGAGAGTCAGGAGTATGTCATCTGCGAAGATTGCTAATTTATGTGAATCTTTGCCAATATCAATTCCCTGGATTTGATCATTATTTCTTATCTTAATGGCTAGGGGTTCTAGGGATAGAATAAATAGGAGAGGGGATAGGGGGCACCCTTGTCTAGATCCATTTCTGATTTCAAAGGGTTCAGAGAGTGTGCCGTTCACCCTAACTTGTGCTGTCGGGTTGGTGTATAGTGCTAGTATTTTATGAATGAAAGGGTCTGGGAACTTGAATCGTGTCAGGGTTTCTTGAAGGTAAGTCCAGTCAAGTCTGTCAAATGCCTTTTCGGCGTCGGTCGATAGGAAAACAGTCGGGGATTTAGTCTGTGAAATGAACTCTAAAAGGTTAAGGACTTTAACTGTGTTATCTTTGGCTTCTCTTTGTGGCACGAAGCCTACTTGGTCTTGATGGATCAAAGATGGTAGGAGATGGTTAATTCTAGTGGCTAAGATCTTTGCATATATTTTAAGGTCCACGTTTAGTAAAGAGATGGGTCTGTAACTGGAAGGGGAGTCAGGGGGTTTGTCCGGTTTGGCTATAACTGAGATATTGGCCTGTAACATACTATCAGGAAAGGGCTTCAAAGTCGAAGTTGAATTAAATAGAGTTGAGAGATGTGGGATTAGTAGGCCAGAAAATGTTTTATAATATTGGCCCGTGAACCCATCAGGGCCAGGGGCTTTACCTAGTTTCAAATGTTTTATTGCATTTTGTATTTCCGCTGGTTGAATGGGTTGTTCCAACATCTCCGATTGTTCAGGTGTAATGTGGGGAATTGGAACCTTGTCAAGGTAGTGTTTGCATAGTTGAAGGTGAGTTAGTGGATCTCTGTTGGGATATAAATTATAAAGTTTATGGTAGTATGTTTTAAACTCGTTTGCTATGGAATTGGTGTCTTCAATATTTTTACCTTTGGTTGATTTTATGGAATGTACGTATGTTTTTTGCTGTTGCGTTTTTAGAGCCCTTGCTAGGTATTTTCCTGGTTTGTTGCCCTCCCTATAAAAATTTTGTTGAAGAAAAAGTAGTTGCCTTTGAGCTTTAATTTGGAGTATGGAGTTTAGTTTGTCCCTTTTTACTTTAAGTTCTTCTAGTACATCACTGTCTGTCGGGTTGATTTTGTGGGCATAATCTAGGTTAGATATCTCTGTGGAGAGCAGCTCTATCTCCGCTCTGCTTTTCTTTTTGATTTGGGCCTTAGCTTTAATAAATTCTCCTCTTATGGTGCTCTTGTGAGCTTCCCAAATGGTCGCTATGTTCATCCCTGGTGTAGTGTTGTGCGCAAAATAATCTGTAATATATTTCGCAAAGCGTTCAATCTGGGGTGGGTCTAGTAACATAGAGTCATCCAGCCTCCACTGATAGGTCCTAAGGGGGGCTGAAGGCCAGTTAATCACGCATGAGACAAGGGAGTGATCCGACCAGGAGGTATGCTTGATCTGCGAATGTTTAGAGTGAGAAAGAACTAAATGGTCAACTAAGATATAGTCTAGCCTAGAGTAGTTGCGTTTGGGATGAGAGAAGAAAGTGTAATCAAGCTTTTGGGGGTTGAAGTATCTCCACACATCATGTAAACCTAGCATTTTAAATTTCCGCCATATTTTGGTAAGGTTTGGGGTTTTGGCTCTAGTTTCTGGATTCGAACAGTCTACTTTGGGATCTAAAGGAAAATTAAAATCACCCGCGACAATGAGTGAGCCTTTTATTTCTTTCACAATTAAATCTGACATAGAGTTTATAAACTTGTCTTGTTTGGAATTGGGAGCATATGCGTTTACTAGAGTTACAGGCTTACCATATAATAAACCTTTTAGGCAAATGTATCTGCCTTCCCTGTCTGGGATACAGCTTGTTTTAGTAAATGGTATTGATTTATGAATCAGGATGCTGACTCCATTAATTTTCTTGTTGGGATTGGTGCTATGGTAATGTTGTGGATAGTGCGGTGAGAAGTATTTGGGAATATTTTTGGCTTTGAAATGCGTCTCTTGGAGCATCAATATGTGTCCACCTTTTTTTTGGAGATCATTAATGGCCAGTCTCCTTTTATGGGGGCAGTTCAATCCCTTAACGTTTTGCGTGAATATGACTAAGTCTTGAGGTGTGTGGTTACCCATTTAAATGAATTGGAGGTGTAAGCTGTGTCACGTCAAGTGAAGTAGGACAGGTTATATGAATCGAAGCGTGAGCTACCCACAGATAAAAGAAACATGAGAAGGGGAGGAAGTTATAGAAAAAGGAAAGAACAAAGACAAATTCAAAGATAAATAATAAACAGAGTACAATCTTTGCTAGTAACATGTAAAACATTCTTAACTAGAAGGAGATAATCTCCCAACTGAATGAGAACAATAATAACACATGGTGATAATTAACAGTCAACTATCAGCTTTCGACAATCTATCAGGCTAATATAGTTATTGCGACCTTAAGATAGAAGAAAAAAAGAATAAAAAAACAACAACATTTCATTGCAAAAACAGAAACAACTTTAGTTATTTTGAACTGAAATACTTGTTGTTAAAGTAGCAAGTGCCACTTCTAGGTATTATGAAAAATTTAACGTGAAACAAGAGGGTTACCAGGACTGTCCAAAGTCATCCTTTGTCGCCCACAGGAAGAAGTTGAGAAGAAGAGGGTTTTTGTGACCTTCTTTGGCGAGCTGGAATCCATTCTTTTCTCTGTGGTAGGGGTAGGGATCCCTTGGATCTTTGTGCTTTGTCATGTGCAGGGGTTGTGTCGTCTAATTGAGGTGGTGGCAAGTCTAAATCCCTGCAGATGGGTGGAATATCATCAATTGAAGAACAGGATAAGCGTCTACCCTGCCACATTATTATCAAGTGGAAGGGGAAACCCCATCTGTAAGGTATATTTCTTTTTCTTAGGAGCAGAGTGAGTGGCTTGAGGTCTCTGCGTTTAGACAGTGTTCTTTGGGATAAATCAGCAAATACCTGGATCTCTACATTTTTGTGCTTGATGGGCTGACGTTCCCTTGCGAGTTTCATCAAATCCTCTTTTACTTGATAATTAGTGATTCGCACAATGATGTCCCTCGGCGGTTGGTCATTTTGTGGTTTAGGGCGGAGGGCTCTATGGGCTCTGTCAATCTCAATTTTCGTTGGGTGTTCTTCACCCTTTAAGGCACTAAAGAAATCCTGTAGGTATTGATCCAAATCTTGTGGAGAGATAGTTTCAGGAATTCCTCTCAGCCTTATGTTATGGCGCCTGCTGCGATTCTCTGCATCATCCAGTTTATCTTCGAGCTCTGAAATATTAGCTCCTTGTCGCTGGATAGTGGTGTGAAGTTCAGAGATAGCTTCTGCTTGGGCGTCTTGGGCCCCTTCAAGTGATTCAACTCTGTGACCTATCTCTGATATATCTTTCTTGAGGTCTGAGATTTCGTCCCTAATGCATTGTTTAACTTGAGTTATTAACAAAGTAAAGTCCTTTTTTGAGGGAATCGAATTAAAAAGAGCTTTAGGTATTGTGATGTTTTCAGCCGCTTGCTCGCAGTCAGATTCTGAAGAGCTTTGACATGTCTCCTGCTCAGGTGGGTCAGTTTCCTCAGCAATGTTGGTTTTAGCTTCTAAGGCTTTGAAAAAGGTGTTCACTGTATGTGATGTAGGTTTCAGCTGCTTAATGGTCTTGCTAGGTTTGTTGCCTTTCTTTGGCGACATTTTTATTAGGTCTGAGCCCACGTTTAGGTGTATAGTGGAATACTGACTTTTATGTGAGTAACAGCAAGTAATAAGCAGCTTCCTCCACTCTATTTATTATTTAGCTGTGTCTCAACTCTTTTCTTTATCAGGGAGTTATGACAGTCTCACCCAGGCAGATTTGTTTATAGCTTGTTTATGTAAAGCAGTTCATATGTATATAGTGAGCTAGGTAGGGCAGCTCTATAGCACTTCCTTCATACATGTGCTAGGGGTGGCAGTGCAAGGTCGCTTGCAAGGTGGAATAAATCAGTTTTATTGTGGAATAAACCTGCTTGGTATTTACAGGCAGCTCATTGACAGTTCATTGACCCCAGGGATGTTAGAGTGTTAGAGATGGGCTTTTAACACTGCACGCCTTAGTTGCTATTGTTCGTTACCCTTTATGTGATCTGCGTGATCAACTTTAATGCAGGCTTCGGCCCACGACGGAACTCACCTCCACAGTTGAATAACGGAGCACTTCGTTTCACTCTGCCTTTTCTCCACCGTATCACTCAGGGTCAGTTAGGCAGCTGGTATGCGCTAGTCCGGTGGTCTCGTTGAGGCATTTCTTGAATGTGCGCTGTAGGTGTCTGTAAGGAGGCCGCAACAACGTGATGCGCATTTAAAATCAAGAAAGCAACTTGCGATTTGAAGGAGAATGCTCTCCGTGTGTTCCGCTCTAAGTCTCTCACATTATCACCTAATTTTGGCTGTTATTTGATGTATGGCAGTAGCCAAAAGACGTTCTCAAACAGATAGGGCTCAGGAGCTCTAAGAAGAGGCAGCCATCTCCTCAACATATTCTTAATCTTGTGAATAAGATACATTGGAAAGAAACATACACTTGGGTTACTATAGACGCTGTTGCACTCTACTCATCTATACCCCACAACAAGGGCACTGAGGCCATTGCCTACTTTTTAGGCATCCATACTAATTACACTCCAGAATTTAAAGCATATATAGTTCGGGTGCTCAGATTTTTGTTAACACATAATCTTTTCCAGTTTGAGGGAAAATATCTCCAGAGATGCGGCACTGCCATGGGGGCGAAATTCGCCCCCTCTTATGCTAACTTTTATCTTGGCAGATGGGAACTTTGCCACATCTTTGGAGATAATAATCCTTATAGGCCTTATATCCACTTTTACAAGCGGTATATAGATTACCTTGTTTAGCTGGTCTGGTCCCAAAGAGTTGATTTCCCCATTCATACAATGGGTTAATCACAATGATGTGGAACTTACCTTTACTTTTTCCTCTGACTCTACCACTATCAATTACCTGGATCTTTCCCTTTCTGGCAATAAAGAAGGTAATGTGGGTACTAAAGTTTATCGCACGCCCATCTCAGGGAACACCTTATTACATGCTTCCAGTTGTCACCCTAAGAGCATATCCTTTGCAGTAGCTAAAGGCCAATTTACTCGGCTAAAAAGAAATTGCAGCAGACAACAGGATTATGCCCAGGAAGCAAGATCTCTTGAGATGAGACTTAAAGAAAGGAAATATGCACAAGCCACATTCAGGTAGCTTTACTACCTAGAGAGACCCTTTTATTTGATAAACCCAAAAATAGGGATTCTAACTTCAAAGGTGTTCACTTTGTAACCACATACAGTGAACAATATTCCCAAATCTGCGGAATAATTAAAAACACTTCCCCCTCCTGGCTGCTGATGATAAATTAACCAACTTGTTCAAGGAGGGGGTTAGATGTTCGTATAAAAAATGTGCTACTTTGGCATCTATTCTGGCCCCTACAAAGTTAAAACAAGAAATCCATTCCCAAAGCTCTTGGCTAAGACATTTGGGTATGTTCCGCTGTGGACATAAAAAGTGCAAGCCCTGTGAATATGTACAGATATCTGAAACTTTCTCTTCAACTATAAGTGGTAATACATATCTAATAAAGGCTTGCTTAAACTGTACAAGTACATATGTCATATCTTATGACGTGTACAGTTTGCAAATTACAGTATGTTGGACTCACTTCTAGAGATATCAACTCAAGAATTAGGGAACACATGTCCACTTTATCTAAAGGGAGATCTACTACCCCCTTGGTCCAACATTTTGCAACCAAACATAATTGTGAACTTAATTGGTTTTGATGGACAGTAATTGAAAAAGTCACGTTACCCAAGAGGGAAGGAGATCTTGATACCCTCTTAGCTAAACGTGAGGTGTTCTGGATCTTCACTTTGAAGACCAGAATACCTCACGGATTAAATTCCAAATATGATCTGGGAGTAGTCAGCAGGGTCATTCACTTGTTACTTTTCAGCAACCCTTTACTAATCTTGTAGTAACTGTTTGGTACTTTTGATATTTTGACACTTAAAATATGATATTTAGTGATGTCGCGAATAGTTCGCCGGCGAATAGTTCCCAGCGAACATAGCTTGTTCGCGTTCGCCGCGGCAGGCGAACATATGCGATGTTCGGTCCGCCCCTATTCGTCATCATTGAGTAAAACTTTGACCCTGTACCTCACAGTCAGCAGACACATTCCAGCCAATCAGCAGCAGACCCTCCCTCCCAGACCCTCCCACCTCCTGGACAGCATCCATTTTAGATTCATTTGGAAGCTGCATTCTTAGTGAGAGGAGGGACAGTGTAGCTGCTGCTGATTTAATAGGGAAATCGATAGCTAGGCTAGTGTATTCAGTGTCCACTACAGTCCTGAAGGACTCATCTGATCTCTGCTGTAAGGACAGCACCCCAAAAAGCCCTTTTTAGGGCTAGAACATCAGTCTGCTTTTTTTTTTTTCCCTGTGTAATCTAATTGCAGCCTGCCTGCCAGCTCAGGCTCACAGCGTATACTGTGCCCACTTGCCCAGTGCCACCACTCATATCTGGTGTAACAGTAGTGGACATTTAAAAAAAACAACACTTTTTTGACTGTGAAATAATAGCAGTCAGTTTCCTTCACACGTGTGCGTTTCAGTGCCTGCCTGCCAGGGCACAGTGTCACACCAGTGCAACTCATATCTGGTGTAACAGTAGTGTACATTAACCCCTTAATGACCACAACACTTTTCCATTTTCTGTCCGTTTGGGACCAGGGCTATTTTTACATTTCTGCGGTGTTTGGGTTTAGCTGTAATTCTCCTCTTATTCGTTTACTGTACCCACACATATTATATACCGTTTTTCTCAGCATTAAATGGACTTTCTAAAGATACCATTATTTTTATCATATCCTATAATTTACTATAAATTTTTTTATAAAATATGAGGAAAAAATGGAAAAAAACACACTTTTTCTAACTTTGACCCCCAAAATCTGTTACTCATCTACAACCACCAAAAAACAACCATGCTAAATAGTTTCTAAATTTTGTCCTGAGTTTAGAAATACCCAATGTTTACATGTTCTTTGCTTTTTTTGCAAGGTATAGGGCAATAAGTACAAGTAGCACTTTGCTATTTCCAAACCATTTTTTTTCAAAATGAGCGCTAGTTACATTGGAACCCTGATATCTGTCAGGAATCCCTGAATATCCCTTTACATGTATATATTTTTTTTTTAGAAGACATCCCAAAGTATTGATCTAGGCCCATTTTGGTATATTTCATGCCACCATTTCACCACCAAATGCGATCAAATAAAAAAAAATGTTCACTTTTTCACAAATTTTTTCACAAACTTTAGGTTTCTCACTGAAATTATTTACAAATAGCTTGTGCAATTATGGCATAAATGGTTGTACATTTTTCTCTGGGATCCCCTTTGTTCAGAAATAGCAGACATATATAGCTTTGACGTTGCTTTTTGATAATTAGAAGGCCGCTAAATGCCACTGCGCACCACACGTGTATTATGTCCAGCAGTGAAGGTGTTAATTAGGGAGCATGTAGGGAGCTTGTAGGGTTAATTTTAGCTTAAGTGTAGTGTAGTAGACAACCCAAAGTATTGATCTAGGCCCATCTTGGTATATTTCATGCCACCATTTCACCGCCAAATGCGATCAAATAAAAAAAAAAACGTTACATTTTTCCAAATTTTAGGTTTCTCACTGAAATCATTTACAAACATTTTGTGCAATTATGGCACAAATGGTTGTAAAAGCTTCTCTGGGATCCCCTTTTTTCAGAAATAGCAGAAATATATGGCTTTGGCATTGCTTTTTGGTAATTAGAAGGCCGCTAAATGCCGCTGCGCACCACACGAGTATTATGCTCAGCAGTGCAGGGGTTAATTAGGGAGCTTGTAGGGTTAATTTTAGCTTTAGTGTAGTAGACAACCCCAAGTATTGGTCTAGGCCCATTTTGGTATATTTCATGCCACCATTTCACCGCCAAATGCGATCAAATTAAAAAAAATAGTCAACTTTTTCACAAACTTTAGGTTTCTCACTGAAATTATTTACAAACAGCTTGTGCAATTATGGCACAAATGGTTGTAAATGCTTCTCTGGGATCCCCTTTGTTCAGAAATAGCAGACATATATGGCTTTGGCGTTGCTTTTTGGTAGTTAGAAGGCCACTAAATGCAACTGCGCACAACACATGAATTATGCCCAGCGGTGAAGGGGTTAATTAGGTAGCTTGTAGGGAGCTTGCAGGGTTAATTTTAGCTTTAGTGTAAAGATTTGCTTCCCACCTGACACATCCCACCCCCTGATCCCTCCCAAAGAGCTCTCTTCCCTCCCCCACCCCACAATTGTCCCCGCCATCTTAAGTACTGGCAGAAAGTCTGCCAGTACTAAAATAAAAGGTATCTTTTTTATATATATATATTTTTTAGCATATTTACATATGCTGTTGTGTAGGATCCCCCCCTTAGCCCCCAACCTCCCTGATCCCCCCCAAAACAGCTTCCTAACCCTCCCCCTCTGCCTTATTGGGGGCCATATTGGGTACTGGCAGCTGTCTGCCAGTACCCAGTTTGCAAATAAAATGTTTTTTTTTATTTTTATTTAATTTTTCTGTAGTGTAGCTTCCCCCCCACCCAGACCAATCCCCCACCCGCTCCCAGATCACTTAGATTTCCAAGTACTAAATATTTTGCACCCCTTTCTCCCACTTCCCGCCCGCCTCCTCCCGTGCGTGCGCGCCCCCGGCGATCCCGCCCCCCTCTCTGACAAGGACCGCATCGATGGCCGCCCACCCGCCTCCCACTTCAGCTCCCACCCACCAACGAATGCGGCCATCGATGCCCGGTGCAGAGAGGGCCACAGAGTGGCTCTCTCTGCACCGGAGGGGTAAAATTTGTTATTGCAGGATGCCTCGATATCGAAGCATCCTGCAATAACCGGAAAGCAGCTGGAAGCGATCAGGATCGCTTCCAGCTGCTTTCCAAACCGAGGACGTACGCCATACGTCCTCAGGCGTTAACTGTATTTTTTCTGAGGACGTATGGCGTATGTCCTCGGTCATTAAGGGGTTAAAAAAAAACAACACTTTTTTGACTGTGTTAAATAATAGCAGTCAGTTTCCTTCACACGTGTGCGTTTCAGGGCCTGCCAGGGCACAGTGTCACCCCAGTGCAACTCATATCTGGTGTAACAGTAGTGTACATTAAAAAAAAAACTAGAAATTTGACTGAAATAATAGCAGTCAGTTTCCTTCACACGTGTGCGTTTCAGGGCCTGCCAGGGCACAGTGTCACCCCAGTGCAACTCATATCTGGTGTAACAGTAGTGTAGATTTAAAAAAAAAAACACTTTTTTGACTGTGTTAAATAATAGCAGTCAGTTTCCTTCACACGTGTGCGTTTCAGGGCCTGCCTGGGCACAGTGTCACCCCAGTGCAACTCATATCTGGTGTAACAGTAGTGTAGATTAAAAAAAAAACTAGAAATTTGACTGTGAAATAATAGCAGTCAGTTTCCTTCACACGTGTGCGTTTCAGGGCCTGCCAGGGCACAGTGTCACCCCAGTGCAACTCATATCTGTTAACATTAAAAAAAAAATACAATTTTGACTGTAATAGATTGAATAGCAGTTAGTTGTCTGCAAGCGTGTGTGTCAGGCCTACAGCGTCTACTCTGCCAACTTTTGCCAGTGCACAGTGCCACTCATATCTGTTGTCACAGTAGCTTGCACCCATAGCACATACCACTAATCGAAAAAAAATGACAGGCAGAGGCAGGCCACCCCACAGGGGCCGTCGTGGTCGTGGTGCTGTGATTCCCTTTGGCCCTAGAATAATGCAGTGCAGTGTGTTAAACGGGGAGTTTGGTCTGTCACTGTGAAGCGGGCGTAACCCTTACACTACCTGATCGATACAACATCATACCTGATGTTTTAAAGCACATTATTCCAAACAATTTAGGAATGTTAGGTGATTTATTGTGGCCAGAAAGAGTCTCTGTGGGTTTTAAAATTCGCCTGCCTATTGAAGTCTATGGCAGTTCGCCCGTTCAAACTTTTGTGGAAGTTTGCGTTCGCCGTTCGCGAACTGAAAATGTTATGTTCGCGACATCACTAATGATATTTCATTATACCCTTTGCTGTTCTCTTCTATTTTAATCCAGGGTAAAATATGCACTTTCATTTAACATTATATGTGCTTATATTATATATGTTTAAAACTGTATACTCCTCTGTCTTTATTATGTTTACTCATTATTTCTGCTTGTGAGCAATTGGGTATTATGCCTTTTTAAAACATTGTGTATTTGTATTCCATCTTTCACAACTAGATTCTTTACCATAAGGCTCCCAATTGTCAAACTATCTAAATATTTATGACAGATCTACCGGCAAATGGTGTTATCCAACCATTAATCATTTATGTGCCCCATAATTCTTTGTCAGTATAGTTGAAATACTTCATTTTAGTTTTCGCTATATAGAATTGTTTATTATTGTTTCTCTCTACCATATTTACATATGCTCCTATTTACTAATAGAGATGTCACATAATAATGTATTAGGTTACAGCAGTATTTTTGTAATATTCTGTATATATTTATTTTACAAATGAATTGTCTACATTCACTTTTGCTCTAGTGCTGTGCTTAGAGGGCGGTCTTTTTTCATTACTGTTTTAACCAATCACAATGCTAACACTTCTTTATAAACACTGTGTAAGGTGTAGCACCTTAGGTTATGATTAGGGCTTTCCCCGAAACATACAAGCCCTCTCATGCACTTTGTAACTACATCTTTGTGATGATTTCAGCTTACAACTTTTAACGTTTTTTGATACCTAATAAAGAACTGAACTTTTTATTTGAGAGAGACTCATACCTTCGTTTTTTCAAAGATATAGATATCACCTGGCATAGATGGGATTAAATACTTAAGAGTCTTTGACCATTCTAAAAGTAATGTTGAGGAAAGAGTTACTATTTTTCCTGAGCCATAAAAGTTCTGATTTTGCAGCATTGACCTTGTACCCCGAAAAGGACCCGAATTGAGCAACAATTTCCAAAAGTTTAGGTATGCTGGTTTTAGTATTTGACAGATACAGAAGTATGTAATCCGCATATAACACAATTTTTATCTCCTGGGTACCTACTTTAATGCCCGTAAATTGATGCCTGACCATAATTGCTAATGGTTCAATAGAGACATCGAAGAGAAAGGGGGAGAGAGGACATCCCTGGCGAGTTCCCCTCCCCAACGTCAACTGCGGAGACAGAATGTTATTAACTATCAATCTTGTATAAGGTTCTTTGTACAGATTAATTATAAAGTTGAGGAACTCGTCTCTAAAACCGAACTTAGCTAAAGAAGTGAATAAATGGTCAAAGTGTATCGAGTCAAATGCTTTCTCTGCATCGATTGAGACAATGGCTAAATCAGGGACATCCTCCCCCCACCCCAGACATCTCCAGATTCCCATAATACTCTGTAATGACCAGGGCTTCCCTGATTTTTGTGGAAGAGTTACGCATGTGCAGAAAACCAGCTTGATCTGAATGGATTAGAAAGCGTTATCTGAAGTCGCTGTGCAATAATTGAACTAAGTATCTTGTAGTCTGAGTTTAAGAGGGCTATGGGTCTACATGACTCTTTCAGAGTAGGATCTTTCCCCCCTTTAAGAATTAAAATTGTGTGAGAGGCGGGGAAAGAGGTAGCTACTGGATCACCCTTGACATACATATTATTATACAGATTACTGATATATGGGCCCCTAGTTATCAAGCCGTCAACCTCAAATACGCTGGAATTCCGCAGCTTATTTGTGGCGAGGCTGATTCACCTTAGTTATCAAGCCCTAGATACCGGCAAAAGTAGAATTTAGTGACGTAAGCTTCGATCCGCCGGACTCAGTCCGACATAGATCGATTCTTACGTCACTACAGATGTTCCGCACACAAGTGTGGCACTATCTGACTACTTTTGCTAGTTATCAAAAAACTAGCAGGTACGCTCAGCACTTTTCCGGCCCAGCGTACCTGGTTTTCAAACCGCCGCCCAGGAGGCGGCGGATCCCATAGGAATCAATGGGAGTCTGACCATAGCGAAAGATCATGTTCGCTGCTGCCAGACATCCCATTGATTCCTATGGGAGATGTCTGCACCTAACACCCTAACATGTACCCCGAGTCTAAACACCCCTAATCTGTCCCCCCTACACCGCCGCAACTAAATAAATGTATTACCCCCTAAACCGCCGCTCCCGGAGCCCACCACCACTATAATAAACTGATTAACCCCTAAACCGCCGCCCCCAGAGCCCATCGCCACTATAATAAACTGATTAACCCCTAAACCGCCACTCCCGGACCCCGCCGCCACCTACATTATACCTATTAACCACTATCCTGCCCCCCCTATACCGTCGCCACCTATAATAAATTTATTAACCCCTATCCTGCGGATCCCGGACCTCGCCGCAACTAAATAAATAGTTCAACCCCTAAACCGCCGCTCCCGGATCCCGCCGCAACCTATATTAAACTTATTAACCCCTATCCTGCCCCCCCTACACTGCCGCCACTGTAATAAAATTATTAACCCCTAAACCTAAGTCTAACACTAACCCTAACACCCCCCTAACTTAAATATTAATTAAATAAATCTAAAAAATATTTCTCTTATTAACTAAATTAATCCTATTTAAAACTAAATACTTACCTTTAAAATAAACCCTAAGATAGCTACAATATAATTAATAATTACATTGTAGCTATTTTAGGATTTATTTTTATTTTACAGGTAACTTTGTATTTATTTTAGCTAGTTAGAATAGTTATTAAATAGTTATTAACTATTTAATAACTACCTAGCTAAAAGAAATACAAAATTACCTGTAAAATAAATCCTAACCTAAGTTACAATTAAACCTAACACTACACTATCATTAAATTAATTAAATAACGCCTAGATTTAGAGTTCTGCGTTAGCCGTCAAAACAAGCATTAGGGGCTCCTAACGCTGGTTTTGGCCGCCCGCTGGTATTTAGAGTCAGTCAGGAAAGGGTCTAACGCTCACTTTCCAGCCGCGACTTTTCCATACCGCAGATCCCCTTACGCCAATTGCGTATCCTATCTTTTCAATGGGATCTTTCTAACGCCGGTATTTAGAGTCTTGGCTGAAGTGAGCATTAGAAATCTAACGACAAGACTCCAGCCGCAGAGAAAAGCCAGGAGTTAAGGGCTTTCTGGGCTAACGCCAGTTCATAAAGCTCTTAACTACTGTGCTCTAAAGTACACTAACACCCATAAACTACCTATGTATCCCTAAACCGAGGCCCCCCACATCGCCGCCACTCTAATACATTTTTTTAACCCCTAATCTGCCGACCGCACACCGCCGCAACCTACATTATCCCTATGTACCCCTAATCTGCTGCCCCTAACACCGCCGACCCCTATATTATAACACCCCTAACACCCCCCTAAGTTAAATATAATTTTTATCTAACGAAATAAATTAACTCTTATTAAATAAATTATTCCTATTTAAATCTAAATACTTACCTGTAAAATAAACCCTAATTTAGCTACAATATAAATTATAATTATATTGTAGCTATTTTAGGATTAATATTTATTTTACAGGTAACTTTGTATTTATTTTAACCAGGTACAATAGCTATTAAATAGTTAATAACTATTTAATAGCTACCTAGTTAAAATAATTACAAAATTACCTGTAAAATAAATCCTAACCTAAGTTACAATTAAACCTAACACTACACTATCAATAAATTAATTAAATAAAATACCTACAATTATCTACAATTAAACCTAACCCTACACTATCAATAAATTAATTAAATACTATACCTACAAATAAATACAATTAAATAAACTAACTAAAGTACAAAAAATAAAAAAAGAACTAAGTT
Source organism: Bombina bombina (assembly GCF_027579735.1). Classification (NCBI taxonomy): domain Eukaryota; kingdom Metazoa; phylum Chordata; class Amphibia; order Anura; family Bombinatoridae; genus Bombina; species Bombina bombina. The sequence continues at coordinate 1,601,425,110 of NC_069499.1, forward strand.
ACAAAAAATAAAAAAATAATTTACAAACATTATAAAAAGATTACAACAATTTTAAGCTAATTACACCTACTCTAAGCCCCCTAATAAAATAACAAAGCCCCCCAAAATAAAAAAATGCCCTACCCTATTCTAAAATAAAAATAGAAAAGCTCTTTTACCTTACCAGCCCTTAAAAGGGCCTTTTGCGGGGCATGCCCCAAAGAATTCAGCTCTTTTGCCTGTAAAAAAAAAACCATACAATACCCCCCCAACATTACAACCCACCACCCACATACCCCTAATCTAACCCAAACCCCCCTTAAATAAACCTAACACTAAGCCCCTGAAGATCTCCCTACCTTATCTTTACCACGCCGGGTATCACTGATCCATCCAGAAGAGGCTCCAAAATCTTCATCCAAGCCCAAGCGGGGGCTGAAGAGGTCCATCATCGGGCTGAAGAGGTCCATCATCCGGCTGAAGTCTTGATCCAAGCGGGAGCTGAAGAGATCCATCATCTGGCTGAAGTCTTCTATCAAGCGGCATCTTCAATCCTTTTTCTTCCGGATCCATCCATCCTGGCCGATGACTTCCCGACGAATGACGGTTCCTTTAAGGGATGTCATCCAAGATGGCGTCCCTCGAATTCCGATTGGCTGATAGGATTCTATCAGCCAATCGGAATTAAGGTAGGAAAATTCTGATTGGCTGATGGAATCAGCCAATCAGATTCAAGTTCAATCCGATTGGCTGATCCAATCAGCCAATCAGATTGAGCTTGCATTCTATTGGCTGTTCCGAATCGGATTGAACTTGAATCGGAATTTGAGGAACGCCATCTTGGATGACGTCCCTTAAAGGAACCGTCATTCGTTGGGAAGTCGTCGGCCAGGATGGATGTTCCGCGTTGGCGGGATGAAGATGGATCCGGAAGAAAGAAGATTGAAGATGCCGCTTGATAGAAGACTTCAGCCGGATGATGGATCTCTTCAGCCCCCGCTTGGATCAAGACTTCGGAGCCTCCTCTGGACAGATCGGTGATACCCGGCGTGGTGAAGACAAGGTAGGAAGATCTTCAGGGGCTTAGTGTTAGGTTTATTTAAGGGGGGTTTGGGTTAGATTAGGGGTATGTGGGTGGTGGGTTGTAATGTTGGGGGGGTATTGTATGTTTTTTTTACAGACAAAAGAGCAGAATTCTTTGGGGCATGCCCCGCAAAAGGCCCTTTTAAGGGCTGGTAAGGTAAAAGAGCTTTTCAATTTTTATTTTAGAATAGGGTAGGGAATTTTGTTTATTTTGGGGGGCTTTGTTATTTTATTAGGGGGCTTAGAGTAGGTGTAATTAGCTTAAAATTTTTGTAATCTTTTTATAATGTTTGTAAATTATTTTTTTATTTTTTGTAACTTAGTTCTTTTTTTATTTTTTGTACTTTAGTTAGTTTAGTGAGCAGTCAAATAAAATGTGTAGTCACGGTCTGTAGTGTGCAGGCATCGCCATACGTCAAAGAGATTATGTCCTGAGAGAGACCTTAGGGTCAATTACTTTTCCCCAGGTGTCCTATCTAGTGTTGGGTCCCATGTGGTGTTATAGTCTCCTGCAATGAGAAGTGATCCTCTCATAAAGTGAAGGTCAATTTTCTACTAATGGACTACCGCAATGCATTGATCCATGATCCAGCTATCTAGTCGCTAACTTTTTTTTTTTTTATCTAATTTTTTTTTAATATAACATTTTAATGAAAGTAATTACCGTATCTTACTGCAACTCCTCCCCGCACCACTTCCTTGTTTTCTATTTGGGACATAGCGAGCGGTCCCACCCACTCTCTATGTCGGCCTTAAGCGCGTTCACAATAGTCCCAATCATCTGCACATGCGTATACTAACTTCTTCCACGCATGCATCAAAACTTATGCAAGCAGTCTGGTTGTTTTTTTGTATTCGGTTGTATAAATTCAAAATACGCATGCGCATTTAATGAACGAGCATGAGAAACTGCTATATCAGAAGTTTAATGCATGCACAGTACGATCGAGTGACGTTTAGAGTCGGAGCTTTATTCCCCCTGGGGGGGGGGGGGAACGGCCATTGGACGAATGAATAGGACTAGCCTGTCAATCACTTAAAATAAATGGCGGTCGGAGGATAGAACGTTAAAAGAAGGTAATTAGAAGGTAAAAATAAAGAATATTTATATAAGAGTGTTAATAAATGATGAATGAAGGTTAAGCTATTTTTGGAAATGGAATAGAAACGCGTGAGCGAGACACACAGACTTGACCTTAACTTTAATCTGGTCTACCTTAAAGGGCCACTGTAAGTAAATATTTTCTATGCCTGTTACTAACTAACTACCCCAAATACGCTTTTTATCAATAGCATTTCATTAACATATCTCTACCGTATATCAGAAATCTTGTCTGCAAATTTAATTGTTTTCCAAACCCACTCCATGGGTATCCTTTGCTCTGTACCAATCCGTTTACAATACCTAGGTTTCAAAATGGCGCTTTAAACACAAAGTTATTGGTTTAAGTATTTTGAACACGCAGTGCTGAAAATAGTGGGCAGGATAACGTGACATCATCGGCGAATAAAAGATATAACTTTTAGAACGTTATGAAACTTTGTTTGGAGAAAATATAGGTCAGTAGGTTTTAATTAATGTTTATTAACTTTAATATGTTAGTTGTTTAGCTTAAACATTATAACAGAAAGTAATCCTTTAAGGAGCACTTTTTAAAAACAAATGTGTGTTGATGATCATTCGGAGCATATATATTTACCAGTGTATATATAGCATTGTTTATCTTACATACTATGAGTTATCGTCCTTCGGTGTCTCTGTCTATAGTTCTCGGTGAGTATGATACATTTCTATGGATAAGTATGGCTACACCTCTCTTTTTTTGGTGTAGAAGGCCGTCTCGCAAATCGGGTATAGGTAAGATTTAAATGTATGAGGGGAAGGGTCTGTCCAGTGGGTCTCTTGTAAAAATGTAGGTAACGCTGAACCTGATCCTAGTCACAGTGAGCAGACACAGGTCACTGAGGCTGTAGTATACCCTTTAATGACTCACATGTAGGTAACGCTGAACCTGATCCTAGTCAAGGGAGCAGACACAGGTCACTGAGGCTGTAGTATACCCTTTAATGACTCACATGTAGGTAACGCTGAACCTGATCCTAGTCACAGTGAGCAAACACAGGTCACTGAGGCTGTAGTATACCCTGTAATGACTCACATGTAGGTAACGCTGAACCTGATCCTAGTCACAGTGAGCAAACACAGGTCGCTGAGCCTGTAGTATACCTTGTAATGACTCACATGTAGGTAACGCTGAACCTGATCCCAGTCACAGTGAACAGACACAGGTCACTGAGGCTGTAGTATACCCTGTAATGACTCACATGTAGGTAACGATTAACCTGATCCTAGTCACAGTGAACAGAGTTCACTGAGGATATAGCATACTCTGTAATGACTCACATGTAGGTAACGCTGAACCTGATCCTAGTCATAGTGAGCAAACACAGGTTACAGAGCCTGTAGTTTACCCTGCAATAACTCCCTTGTAGGTAAAGTTGAACCTGATCCTAGTCAGATTGCAGAGGTCACTGAGGCTGTGTTATACCCTGGAATGACTCCCATGTAGGTAATGCTGAACCTGATCCCAGTCACAGTGAGCAAACACAGGTCACTGAGGCTGTGTTATACCCTGTAATGACTCACATGTAGGTAATGCTGAACCTGATCCCAGTCACAGTGAGCAAACACAGGTCACCGAGGCTGTAGTATACTCTGTAATGACTCACATGTAGGCAACGCTGAACCTGATCCTAGTAACAGAGAGAAGAGGTCATTGAGGCTGTAGTATACCCTGTAAAGACTGACATGTAAGTAATGCTGAACCTGATCCCAGTCACAGTAAGGAAATACAGGTCATAGAGGCTGTAGTATACCCTTTAATGACTCACATGTAGGTAACGCTGAACCTGATCCTAGTCACAGTGAGCAGACACAGGTCGCTGAGCCTGTAGTATACCCTGTAATGACTCACATGTAGGTAACGCTGAACCTGATCCTAGTCACAGTGAGCAGACACAGGTCACTGAGGCTGTAGTATACCCTTTAATGACTCACATGTAGGTAACGCTGAACCTGATCCTAGTCACAGTGAGCAAACACAGATTACAGAGCCTGTAGTATACCCTGTAATGACTCACATGTAGGTAAAGCTGAACCTGATCCCAGTCACAGTGAGCAGACACAGTTCACTGAGCCTGTAGTATACCCTGTAATGACTCACATGTAGGTAACGCTGAACCTGATCCCAGTCACAGTAAGCAAATACAGGTCATCGAGGCTGTAGTATACCCTTTAATGACTCACATGTAGGTAACACTGAAACTGATCCTAGTCACAGTGAGCAAACATAGGTTACAGAGCCTGTAGTATACCCTGTAATGACTCATATGTAGGTAAAGCTGAACCTGAACCCAGTCACAGTGAGCAGGCATAGGTCACTGAGGCTGTGGTTTACCCTGTAATGACTCACATGTAGGTAACGCTGAACCTGATCCCAGTCACAGTGAGCAAACACAGGTCGCTGAGCCTGTAGTACACCCTGTAATGACTCACATGTAGGTAACGCTGAACCTGATCCTAGTCACAGTGAGCAAACACAGGTCACTGAGGCTGTAGTATACCCTGTAATGACTCACATGTAGGTAACGCTGAACCTGATCCTAGTCACAGTGAGCAAACACAGGTCGCTGAGCCTGTAGTATACCTTGTAATGACTCACATGTAGGTAACGCTGAACCTGATCCCAGTCACAGTGAACAGACACAGGTCACTGAGGCTGTAGTATACCCTGTAATGACTCACATGTATGTAACGATTAACCTGATCCTAGTCACAGTGAACAGAGGTCACTGAGGATATAGCATACTCTGTAATGACTCACATGTAGGTAACACTGAACCTGATCCTAGTCATAGTGAGCAAACACAGGTTACAGAGCCTGTAGTTTACCCTGCAATAACTCCCTTGTAGGTAAAGCTGAACCTGATCCTAGTCAGATTGCAGAGGTCACTGAGGCTGTGTTATACCCTGGAATGACTCCCATGTAGGTAATGCTGAACCTGATCCCAGTCACAGTGAGCAAACACAGGTCACTGAGGCTGTAGTATACCCTGTAAAGACTGACATGTAAGTAATGCTGAACCTGATCCCAGTCACAGTAAGGAAATACAGGTCATAGAGGCTGTAGTATACCCTACAAAGGTTGACATGTAGGTAACGCTGAACCTGATCCTAGTCACAGTGAGCAAACACAGGTTACAGAGCCTGTAGTATACCATGTAATGACTCACATGTAGGTATCGCTGAACCTGATCCTAGTCACAGTGAGCAAACACAGGTAACCGAGGCTGTAGTATACCCTGTAATGACTCACATGTAGGTAACGCTGAACCTGATCCCAGTCACGGTGAACAGACACAGTTCACCGAGCCTGTAGTTTACTCTGTAATGACTCACATGTAGGAAACGCTGAACCTGATCCCAGTCACAGTGAGCAGACACAGGTCACAGAAGCTGTAGTATACCCTGTAATGACTCACATGTAGGTAACGCTGAACCTGATCCCAGTCACAGTGAGCAAACACAGGTCACAGAGGCTTTAGTATACTCTGTAATGACTCACATGTAGGAAACGCTGAACCTGATCCCAGTCACAGTGAGCAGACACAGGTCACAGAGGCTGTAGTATACCCTGTAATGACTCACATGTAGGTAACGCTGAACCTGATCCTAGTCACAGTGAGCAGAGGTCACCAAGGCTGTAGTATACTCTGTAATGACTCACATGTAGGTAACGCTGAACCTGATCCCAGTCACAGTGAGAAAAAACAGGTCACCGAGGCTGTAGTATACCCTGCAATGACTCACATGTAGGTAACGCTGAACCTGATCCTTGTCACAGGGAGCAACCATAGTTCACAGAGGCTGTAGTATACTCTGTAATTACTCACATGTAGGTAACGCTGAACCTGATCCTTGTCACAGTGAGCAAACACAGGTCCCTGAGGCTGTAGTATACCCTGCAATGACTCACATGTAAGTAACGCTGAACCTGATCCCAGTCACAGTGAGCAAACACAGGTCAACGAGGCTGTAGTATACCCTGTAATGACTCACATGTAGGTAACGCTGAACCTGATCCCAGTCACGGTGAACAGACACAGTTCACCGAGCCTGTAGTTTACTCTGTAATGACTCACATGTAGGAAACGCTGAACCTGATCCCAGTCACAGTGAGCAGACACAGGTCACAGAAGCTGTAGTATACCCTGTAATGACTCACATGTAGGTAACGCTGAACCTGATCCCAGTCACAGTGAGCAAACACAGGTCACCGAGGCTTTAGTATACTCTGTAATGACTCACATGTAGGAAACGCTGAACCTGATCCCAGTCACAGTGAGCAGACACAGGTCACAGAGGCTGTAGTATACCCTGTAATGACTCACATGTAGGTAACGCTGAACCTGATCCTAGTCACAGTGAGCAGAGGTCACCAAGGCTGTAGTATACTCTGTAATGACTCACATGTAGGTAACGCTGAACCTGATCCCAGTCACAGTGAGAAAAAACAGGTCACCGAGGCTGTAGTATACCCTGCAATGACTCACATGTAGGTAACGCTGAACCTGATCCTTGTCACAGGGAGCAACCATAGTTCACAGAGGCTGTAGTATACTCTGTAATTACTCACATGTAGGTAACGCTGAACCTGATCCTTGTCACAGTGAGCAAACACAGGTCCCTGAGGCTGTAGTATACCCTGCAATGACTCACATGTAAGTAACGCTGAACCTGATCCCAGTCACAGTGAGCAAACACAGGTCAACGAGGCTGTAGTATACCCTCCAATGACTCACATGTAGGTAACGATTAACCTGATCCTAGTCACAGTGAGCAGACACAGGTCGCTGAGCCTGTAGTATACCCTGTAATGACTCACATGTAGGTAACGCTGAACCTGATCCTAGTCACAGTGAGCAGACACAGGTCACTGAGGCTGTAGTATACCCTTTAATGACTCACATGTAGGTAACGCTGAACCTGATCCTAGTCACAGTGAGCAAACACAGATTACAGAGCCTGTAGTATACCCTGTAATGACTCACATGTAGGTAAAGCTGAACCTGATCCCAGTCACAGTGAGCAGACACAGTTCACTGAGCCTGTAGTATACCCTGTAATGACTCACATGTAGGTAACGCTGAACCTGATCCCAGTCACAGTAAGCAAATACAGGTCATCGAGGCTGTAGTATACCCTTTAATGACTCACATGTAGGTAACACTGAAACTGATCCTAGTCACAGTGAGCAAACATAGGTTACAGAGCCTGTAGTATACCCTGTAATGACTCATATGTAGGTAAAGCTGAACCTGAACCCAGTCACAGTGAGCAGGCATAGGTCACTGAGGCTGTGGTTTACCCTGTAATGACTCACATGTAGGTAACGCTGAACCTGATCCCAGTCACAGTGAGCAAACACAGGTCGCTGAGCCTGTAGTACACCCTGTAATGACTCACATGTAGGTAACGCTGAACCTGATCCTAGTCACAGTGAGCAAACACAGGTCACTGAGGCTGTAGTATACCCTGTAATGACTCACATGTAGGTAACGCTGAACCTGATCCTAGTCACAGTGAGCAAACACAGGTCGCTGAGCCTGTAGTATACCTTGTAATGACTCACATGTAGGTAACGCTGAACCTGATCCCAGTCACAGTGAACAGACACAGGTCACTGAGGCTGTAGTATACCCTGTAATGACTCACATGTATGTAACGATTAACCTGATCCTAGTCACAGTGAACAGAGGTCACTGAGGATATAGCATACTCTGTAATGACTCACATGTAGGTAACACTGAACCTGATCCTAGTCATAGTGAGCAAACACAGGTTACAGAGCCTGTAGTTTACCCTGCAATAACTCCCTTGTAGGTAAAGCTGAACCTGATCCTAGTCAGATTGCAGAGGTCACTGAGGCTGTGTTATACCCTGGAATGACTCCCATGTAGGTAATGCTGAACCTGATCCCAGTCACAGTGAGCAAACACAGGTCACTGAGGCTGTAGTATACCCTGTAAAGACTGACATGTAAGTAATGCTGAACCTGATCCCAGTCACAGTAAGGAAATACAGGTCATAGAGGCTGTAGTATACCCTACAAAGGTTGACATGTAGGTAACGCTGAACCTGATCCTAGTCACAGTGAGCAAACACAGGTTACAGAGCCTGTAGTATACCATGTAATGACTCACATGTAGGTATCGCTGAACCTGATCCTAGTCACAGTGAGCAAACACAGGTAACCGAGGCTGTAGTATACCCTGTAATGACTCACATGTAGGTAACGCTGAACCTGATCCCAGTCACGGTGAACAGACACAGTTCACCGAGCCTGTAGTATACTCTGTAATGACTCACATGTAGGAAACGCTGAACCTGATCCCAGTCACAGTGAGCAGACACAGGTCACAGAAGCTGTAGTATACCCTGTAATGACTCACATGTAGGTAACGCTGAACCTGATCCCAGTCACAGTGAGCAAACACAGGTCACCGAGGCTTTAGTATACTCTGTAATGACTCACATGTAGGAAACGCTGAACCTGATCCCAGTCACAGTGAGCAGACACAGGTCACAGAGGCTGTAGTATACCCTGTAATGACTCACATGTAGGTAACGCTGAACCTGATCCTAGTCACAGTGAGCAGAGGTCACCAAGGCTGTAGTATACTCTGTAATGACTCACATGTAGGTAACGCTGAACCTGATCCCAGTCACAGTGAGAAAAAACAGGTCACCGAGGCTGTAGTATACCCTGCAATGACTCACATGTAGGTAACGCTGAACCTGATCCTTGTCACAGGGAGCAACCATAGTTCACAGAGGCTGTAGTATACTCTGTAATGACTCACATGTAGGTAACGCTGAACCTGATCCTTGTCACAGTGAGCAAACACAGGTCCCTGAGGCTGTAGTATACCCTGCAATGACTCACATGTAAGTAACGCTGAACCTGATCCCAGTCACAGTGAGCAAACACAGGTCAACGAGGCTGTAGTATACCCTCCAATGACTCACATGTAGGTAATGCTGAACCTGATCCCAGTCACAGTGAGCAAACACAGGTCAACGAGGCTGACTCACATGTAGGTAACGCTGAACCTTATCCTTGTCCCAGTGAGCAAACACAGGTCACCTAGCCTGTAGTATACCCTGCAATGACTAACATGTAGGTAACGCTGAACCTTATCCTTGTCACAGTGAGCAAACATAGTTCACTGAGGCTGTAGTATACCCTGCAATGACTCACATGTAGGTAACGCTGAACCTGATCCTTGCCACAGGGAGCAAACATAGTTCACCGAGGCTGTAGTATACTCTGCAATGACTCACATGTAGGTAACGCTGAACCTGATCCCAGTCACAGTGAGAAAAAACAGGTCACCGAGGCTGTAGTATACCCTGTAATGACTCACATGTAGGTAACGCTGAACCTGATCCCAGTCACAGTGAGCAAACACAGGTCACAGAGGCTGTAGTATACTCTGTCATGACTCACATGTAGGTAACGCTGAACCTGATCCCAGTCACAGTGAGCAAACACAGGTCACAGAGGCTGTAGTATACTCTGCAATGACTTACATGTAAGTAACGCTGAACCTGATCCTAGTCACAGTGAGCAAACACAGGTCACTGAGGCTGTAGTATACCCTGTAATGACTCACATGTGGGTAACGCTGAACCTGATCCCAGTCACAGTGAGCAAACACCGGTCACTAAGCCTGTAGTATACCCTACAATGACTCACATGTAGTTAATGCTGAACCTGATCCCAGTCACAGTGAGCAAACACAGGTCAACGAGGCTGTAGTATACCCTGCAATGACTCACATGTAGGTAACGCTGAACCTGATCCTTTTCACAGTAAGCAAACACAGGTCACCAAGGCTGTAGTATACTCTGCAATGACTCACATGTAGGTAAGGCTGAACCTGATCCTTGTCACAGTGAGCAAACACAGGTCACCAAGGCTGTAGTATACCCTGCAATGACTCATATGTAGGTAATGCTGAACCTGATCCCATTCACAGTGAGCAAACACAGGTCACCGAGGCTGTAGTATACCCTGTAATGACTCACATGTAGGTAACGCTGAACCTGATCCCAGTCACAGTGAGCAGATACAGGTCACTGAGGCTGTAGTATACCCTGTAATGACTCACATGTAGGTAACGATGAACCTGATCCCAGTCACAGTGAGCAGACCCAGGTCACCGAGGCTGTAGTATACTCTGCAATGACTCGCATGTAGGTAACGCTGAACCTGATCCTAGTCACAGTGAGCAAACACAGGTCACCGAGGCTGTAGTATACCCTGTAATGACTCACATGTAGGTAACGCTGAACCTGATCCCAGTCACAGTGAGCAGACACAGGTCACCGAGGCTGTAGTATACACTGCAATGACTCACATGTAGGTAACGCTGAACCTTATCCCAGTCACAGTGAGCAGATACAGGTCACCGAGGCTGTAGTATACTCTGCAATGACTCACATGTAGGTAACGCTGAACCTGATCCTAGTCACAGTGAGCAAACACAGATCACCAAGCCTGTAATATACCCTGCAATGACTCACATGTAGGTAACGCTGAACCTGATCCCAGTCACAGTGAGCAAACACCGGTCACCGAGCCTGTAGTATACCCTGCAATGACTGACATGTAGGTAATGCTGAACCTGATCCCAGTCACAGTGAGCGAACACAGGTTACAGAGCCTGTAGTATACCCTGGAATGACTCACATGTAGGTAACGCTGAACCTGATCCCAGTCACAGTGAGCAAACACAGGTTACAGAGCCTGTAGTATACCCTGTAATGACTCACATGTCGGTAACGCTGAACCTGATCCCAGTCACAGTGAGCAAACACAGGTTACAGAGCCTGTAGTATACCCTGTAATGACTCACATGTAGGTAACGCTGAACCTGATCCCAGTCACAGTGAGCAGACACAGGTCACTGAGGCTGTAGTATACCCTGCAATGACACACATGTAGGTAACGCTGAACCTGATCCCAGTCACAGTGAGCAGACACAGGTCACTGAGGCTGTAGTATACCCTGTAATGACTCACATGTAGGTAACGCTGAACCTGATCCCAGTCACAGTGAGCAGACACAGGTCACTGAGGCTGTAGTATACTCTGTAAAGACTCACATGTAAGTAACGCTGAACCTGATCCCAGTCACAGTAAGCAAATACAGGTCATTGAGGCTGTAGTATACCCTACAAAGGTTGACATGTAGGTAACACTGAATCCTAGTCACAGTGAACAAACACAGTTCACTGAGCCTGTAGTATACCCTGTAATGACTCACATGTAGGTAACGCTGAACCTGATCCCAGTCACAGTGAGCAGATACAGGTCACCGAGGCTGTAGTATACACTGCAATGACTCACATGTAGGTAACGCTGAACCTTATCCCAGTCACAGTGAGCAGATACAGGTCACCGAGGCTGTAGTATACTCTGCTGTATGTTACTCAGATGTGGATGTAACAGTAATAGCATGTTCACTTGCTGGGTCTGTGAAGTTTATGGGATTGTCACATACGGCTTTCTGGCCCTGCGGGAAACTGCTGCAAATAAAAGACTGACAGACCATTGACCGAGCCAGAGGAAACTGGGGAACAGTAGATTCAGTTTTATAAGCGGCTGTTAGCAAGAAATGAGACTCAGTTTATTTTACAACAGAAAGAGATGCTGTAAAGTGATCTAGTTTTACCGTATAATAGGAAGTATTCTTATGTATTCACCAAACAGCTAAAGCCTCGGATTTGAGTGGCTGATGAATAAGATGCGCTGTGTAAATGAATACACTTTATTTGTTCTATTGCTTGGGAGGCGTGTCACTGTCTACCAATAGAGAGTTGGGAAATTTACTTATGAGCCAGTGAGCTTCTATCCTATGGACCAACTGTGCACAAACATACACTTCCTGGTGGTTTCAACATCAATATAAACCGCTATAGCCTAACCACTTATAGGCAAAAATATTCTTTTACATGTTTAGACAGTGTTCTAGTTAATGCACAATAGAAATAGGTTGCATTTATTTAACTACATATAAAACCCTATAGTGACCACAGAAAATCCCACACGTGCACAGCTCACACTCACACGCACAGTTCATACTCATGTGCACAGCTCACACTCACAGTTCATATTCATGTGCACAGCTCACACTCACAGTTCATACTCATGTGCACAGCTCACGTACACAGTTTATACTCACGTGCAAAGCTCACACTAACATGTGCAGATCATACTCATGTGCACAGCTCACACTCACATGCACAGTTCATACTCATGTGCACAGCTCACACTCACATGCACAGTTCATACTCATGTGCACAGCTCACACTCATGTGCACAGCTCACACTCACATGCACAGTTCATACTCATGTGCACAGCTCACACTCACATGCACAGTTCATACTCATGTGCATAGCTCACACTCACATGCGCAGATCATACTCATGTGCACAGCTCACACTCACATGCACAGTTCATAATCATGTGCACAGCTCACACTCACAGTTCATACTCATGTGCACAGCTCACACTCACAGTTCATACTCATGTGCACAGCTCACGTACACAGTTTATACTCACGTGCAAAGCTCACACTAACATGTGCAGATCATACTCATGTGCACAGCTCACACTCACATGCACAGTTCATACTCATGTGCACAGCTCACACTCACATGCACAGTTCATACTCATGTGCACAGCTCACACTCACATGCACAGTTCATACTCATGTGCACAGCTCACACTCACATGCACAGTTCATACTCATGTGCACAGCTCACACTCACATGCACAGTTCATACTCATGTGCACAGCTCACACTCACATGCACAGTTCATACTCATGTGCATAGCTCACACTCACATGCGCAGATCATACTCATGTGCACAGCTCACACTCACATGCACAGTTCATAATCATGTGCACAGCTCACACTCACAGTTCATACACATGTGCACAGCTCACACTCACAGTTCATACTCATGTGCACAGCTCACACTCACAGTTCATACTCATGTGCACAGCTCATGTACACAGTTTATACTCACGTGCACAGCTCACACTGACATGCGCAGATCATACTCATGTGCACAGCTCACACTCACATGCACAGTTCATACTCATGTGCACAGCTCACACTCACATGCACAGTTCATACTCATGTGCACAGCTCACACTCACATGCGCAGATCATACTCATGTGCACAGCTCCCACTCACATGCACAGTTCATAATCATGTGCACAGCTCACACTCATGTGCCCAGCTCACACTCACAGTTCATACTCGTGCACAACCCACACTGACAGTTCATACTCATGTGCACAGTTTATACACATGCATAGCACACACTCACATGCACAGTTTATACTCACGTGCACAGCTCACACACTTGTATGAAGTCTACTCAGAGAATACACTTACCCAGCATGCTGCAGGAGAGCGACGCAGCTTCTGAAACTGCCACTTCCAGCTGTCAAGCCCATGTCCCCCTACCCTCTCCTCCTTTTCTCCCCTCCCCTCTCCTCCTTTTCTCCCCTCCCCTCCTTTCTCTCCTCCCCTCCCCTCCTTTCTCTCCTCCCCTCCCCTCCTTTCTCTCCTCCCCTCCCCTCCTGCTGTTCTCACGTAGCCCCTGCGTGTCACCTGACCTGCACAACAGCACAAGGATACAAAGTATTGTATTGGCCCATTTTTCTGCTGGAGAGTTTGTGCCTTTATTCTGTCCTGTAATGCAGCCAGGCTCACGTATTGCATCGGTTTCCTTTTCTTATTTATCTTTGTGTTTCCAGCTTTTCTTTTGTTTTACTTAAAGGGCCATGATACCCAAATGTTGAAACACTTGAAAGTGATGCAGCAGAGCTGTAAAAAGCTGACTAGAAAATATCACCTGAACATCTCTAAGTAAAAAAAGAAATATTTTACCTCAAAATCTGCTCAGTGTTTAAACCCCAATGCAGAGGACTTTAAGCAGCAAATCAGTTTGTCTGTCCCAGGAGCAAAGTCTTCTTCCAGAGCGGCACCATCTTCCATTTTGCATCCCGGTGGCGCGGAGATGGAGCAGAGCAGGAACGGCGGCCACACAGACATCCGACGTGGAGCCTCCTCTTCATGCGATCGTCCACCACACACTGAAGGTTGAATGCAAGGTACCCGTTTTTATATTGGGGTACCTTGCATTCCTATTGGCTGAAAATGTCAAATTAGCCAATAGGATGAGAGCTACTTAAATCCTATTGGCTGTTCAAATTGTGCAATGCCGGCCCTGTTTGCTGGTGGCCAATCGGCTACAAGTAGGGACTGTCAATCATCCCAACTGGATCAGGATTATTTCAATGCAACCAATTTTAGGGGGTGAAGAAGTCAAATGGTGGAGATCAGAAGACTGAACCTAAAATGCTGGAGCCCCGAAGCTTTCACAGCTTAATAAATGGGCCCCATAAAGTCAGATCTAGAGTAGCAATGCACTAGTGGGAGCTAGCTGAACATATCTGGTGAGCCAACGACAAGAGACATATGTTCTTAGCCACCATCATTTGCTAGCTCCAAGTAGTGCCTTGCGCCTGCTTAACATATGTAAACATGCTTTTTACAAAAGATACCGAAGAACAAACTAGTTTTGATAATAAAAGTTAATTTAAAATGTCTTAAAACTGCTGCTCTGTGTGAATCATAAAAGATTAATTTCAACGTTCCCATTATTCAATATATTCTCCTAACCTAACAAGATAATTAGTGTTGTATTTTATTAACACACCTACAACTTTAATATCAAACTCTTAATTCCATGGACATTA